>NC_134598.1:17872642-17930142 GCF_037038515.1 Microtus pennsylvanicus
TTATGTTAAAACAATTCATTTAGAAACATTCCTTAGATATTATCTAACAATTCTACCTAGTTTAACAAAAACCCAAACTTAACTAAAATTGAAATTTCATTAGTTTTGGCAATGGTTCATTCAAATATATCATTTCAATGACAAGCACAATGGTGCAGGGGAATTTAGAACAATGTACAGCTGAGTTCGATAAGGCTGTTAATGGATTGAGGGAGTGAAATTAATTGTACATTCATATTAGAAATTGGCTTCATATTATCTCCAAGTATTCAGTGTGACATGTTTCTGTTTTTTTTCCCATTTCTTTTTCTTTTGTTGTTAGAAAAATGGAGAGAAGCTGGAGAATATTCATGAGTACTTTTACGGGCTTTGGAACTGTAACTGGCATAATGAGGCTTGATGTGGGGTAGAGGCCCAAGAGTTGAGATATTTCAAGTGTTTCTGGGATAAGCAGCCACCGGAAGAGGAATTCTCTACCAAGATGAGATGGGAATAGATCCCCAAGGCAATTTTAAAATCTTAGATGCCTAGGGGGAATGCAAATAGAGTCAGGAGATAATGACTCTGAGCAAGGGACAGTTGATCAGTACTCCAACAATAAGACTGAAAGGCTATGTGTGGTAGCTCAAACCCACAATCCTAGCATTTATGAGGGTGACACAAGAGGATTTGTAGAAGTGTGGGGGCAATCTAGACCCCATAGTGAGTTGTAGGCCAGTTTTAAATACAGAGTGGTTCTGTGTCAAAGACAAAGCCTAATAAGGGTGTGAATAATGCCATGGTATTAAAAGACATTTTTTTTATTTTGTGTGTTAGTGTGTGTATGTCTGTGTTATTATTAACTGACCAATGTGTTAATAGGATAGTTACTGATACAATCACTGAATTATGAATGTTATGTGTGTATGTGTGTGTGTTACTAACTGACCAATGTGTTAATAGGATAGTTACTGATACAATCATCGAATTATGAATGTTATGTGTGTATGTGTGTGTGTTATTAACTGACCGATGTGTTAATAGGATAGTTACTGATAAAATCACTGAATTATGAAGGTTATTTTTACTTTCTGGCTATTACTAGAATTTCACAATGCCTCCATCACACAAACATACCGTGTACTCACCGGCCTTGATTTGAAAACATATTAGCCTGCGTTAGAGGTGCTAGATGTAACAAAACATTTCCTAGATCACCCCAAAAGCCAGTAAGGTTCTTATCTTAGCTCCAGTCATGCTAACTCTTCAACAAAATAAATTCTGGCCCTGACAACTTATCATTTCCATTTATAAACTGTGCAGACATTTAGTATTACAGGTGCTTCTAGATTCATATTGACGTGTGAATTAACCACTTCTGTTGGAATTCTTATTGAAAACTCACTGTGCTCAGAATAAAAGCAAAAAATACAATTCCATCTGAAAACGTCGTGTCAATCAAAGTGGATATCATTGTGTTCTCCAGCTAAACGAAGAGGGAAAACATGGGAGGGAAGGAAGTGTTTGTTTTGTTGATGAGTATAGGTATTCTGGCTTCTCAGTGGGGGGTGCTGTGCTGTGATATGACAGATAATTTGGCTGATTGACCATGCAATTGGCTTGTTAAGTAAATTCAGGCACAGCAGATTGAAGATTCTCATTGATTTCCCATTTCCCGAAAGAGTAGAGTGTTTGCTTCCGAGCAGGTAGCACTTTAAAGGTTAGCTGCTTCCTTCTTATGGAAATATTTATGCAGCGAATGTTAAACCTGAAAACAGCGGCCATTGATTTTGTTTTTTGGCTTGACCTCCTTTTGCACATAGTGAATCTATTAAATGTTTCCATCGTTAATGTTCCAACACATTTGATTTCTACTTTTTTTTCCTCTCTCACCATCTATTTTTGAAGAATTACCAGAGTGAATAGACTCATGTATAAGACATAGCATCTCTTATTCTATAACTAAGGAATCCAAACATTTCCTAGGCTTTAACCTATGATCCTACCAGATGTTACAGTTGTGGGCACCTTGTGTTGTTGCATTTCCTAACTTTAGAGGCGCCCTGCAATCCCTCTGCCATGCTTCTTCCGATTTCAGATCTATTTGCATAGCTTCAACTCTTCTCTGGTTTGCCTCCCCCTGTCCACCACCCCTACCTCCGCCCTTTAAAGTATAAAATCCCTGCTGATTACACTAGCTCATCTCGGTGATCTGGAACAGTCTACATATCTCAAGGATAGCTCATCAACAGCTTTGGCCAACCATAACCTCAATTGCCTTTCAATATATGGATGGAACATATGTTTCTGCATGTGTTAGAACTTAAAACTTGGACACCTTGGGGGACATTGCAGGCAATCCCATCCAAACTGGAGGTAACTGTTGAGAGCAAAGTTTTGAGATTTGGAATTGGTCACTAAGTCTTTGTTTACATAGAGACCAAAATACTACTTCAGAGAGACCAAAGCCACACAATATGTTCTCAACCACACTGGACATGGGACGTTTGTTCTACTTCTTGATGGGAAAAGGCCAAATAATCTTTGGTCATAATTTGAAACTCAGTGTATGTATTTAGCTTATATCACCTTATATGTGTGGTCCAGTGTTTGACACAACAGGTCCTAAATGGATTCAGTGTACTTTATGCACGCTTGTAGCATATGATATCAAATATTATCAAGTGAGTCAAAGGAAAAATTATAAACAAAGACATACTGAAATGAAGCATATAGATAAATGTGGATTTGCTTTTAGTTGACAGCTTACTTTACCTTTCATCTTTAGTATATTTGTGTGATAGAATACCCTGCAAAAACAGGGAGAAATTACTCACTTTGACTCACAGTTTGAGAAGTTTCAATCCACACTCCCCTGGTTTTATTTATTCCGGGACCTGTGTGTGGATTATGATAGCAGGAAATCCAGATGTAGTACAGTAAAGTGGCTCACTGACTAGTGGTCAGAAAGCAGAGAGAGTGAGGACAAAGATTGGGGAGGGTTAACTATTTCAAAAGTATGCTCTTTGTGAGGGTTCACACAGCAAAGCATGACCCATAGTAGTCTGTTCTGCTTCAGATCCATCAGGGATCAGGAATCATCTCTCCAAGGCCTATCATTTGGCAACTAAGCATTTAATGCAGGGGCCTTTGGGAGACATTTGCAGATCCAAGCCATAACCCACAGTGATTACAAAGGAGAGGCAAAGATATGCAGTGTTAGTATTATAAATACCCCAGGGAGGCGTGCTATTTACTTATGGTAATATCTCTAGGCTATTAAAAATCTAAAAAAGATAATGCATGTGAGAAGATATAAGATAATATCTGGTGGTAACAAATGCATCTTTATAGAAAAGAAGAAAAAAAGAAACGGAGTGAGCATAAATTATTTCGAAGAGTTCTGAATAGTAAGCATTGTGGATTGAATCATATGTATGTATCCCCCGTTTACGTTCTATATACTGAAGCTATAACCACACCCTCCCATTGTGACTACAATATTTAAAGACGGGGCCTTGAGGAAGATATTTTAGGTTCAACAAAGTCATGAGGGATTCTCATTGTGTAGGTATGCTTACAAGAAGAGAAATACATGTTAGACACAAAATCTTTCTGTAAGTATACACTGATAAATGATTGTATGGGGCACAACAAGAAGGTAGCCATGTTTACTCCAGGAAGAAAAGCCCCATCACAAACTGTACTGGACGTGACAAGGAGATCCTTTCTCTAATTTTTGATGAGAAAAGGAGTCAAATAATTTCCAGACATAAATTAGTTCAAGTACGGAGTTCTAGCATCTAGAAGTGTGAGAACGTCACTGTTAGAGCCGCCCAACCTGTAATATTCAAAATTGGATCAATCTAACTAATACAGTATGCTTTAAAACGTTAGTGTCTTATATTAAATTTTCTAAAGGATTCAGTCAGCAATCAGTACTTCATTAAGCAATAATCATATATTAACAGCTTCAGATATGTCAGTGTTTACATCCTCCTCCTCTGGGAAGTGGAGAATGTGGCCCTAGAAAGGAATCACTTCACTTGATGGATAGCACTGGGGTCTCGGTTATCCAGGATCAAGCATCTCATCTGGTTAGTGTGGTTGCTTATGCATACAGTCTATTCAGAATTGGGTGCAGAAAAAGTTGTATAACTCACTGCTTATTTAAGTTTAAAATGTCAAAATTCAGTTATTTTTTTCTGTTTTTCATGTCTTTTTAAATTCTTTTTATTCATTTTACATGGCAACCACAGTTCTCCATCCTTCCCCTCCTCCCACTCTCTCCTCCTCCCTCCCTTCCCAACCACTCCTCAGAAAGGGTAAGTCCTCCCATGGGGAGTCAACAAAGCCTGGTATATCAAATTGAGATAGGACCAAGCTCTGTCCCCCTGCATCAAGGCTGAGCAAGGCATTCCACCATATGGAATAGGTTCCTAAAAGCCATCTCATGGACCAGGGACAGATCCTGGTCCCACTACCAGAGGCCCTGCAAACAGACCAAGCAATACAACTATGACCCACAACAGAAGGCCTAGTTAGGTCCCATGCAGGCTCCCCAGCTGTCAGTCCAGAGTCCCTGAGCTCCCACTAACTAGGCTCAGCTGTCTCTTGACCCACCTTGCTCATGTAATCCTTTCTTTCTCTCTTCGACTGGATTCCTGAAACTCTGTAGTAAGGAGGCCGCTTGTTGGTTCCTGACCACTTAGCCCCCAAATAATCACACAGAAACTGTATTAATTAAATCACTGCTTGGCCCATTAGCTCTAGCTTCTTATTGGCTAACCCTTGCATATTAATTTAACCCATTTCTATTCATCTGTGTATCACCACGTGGCTGTGGCTTACTGGCTAAAGTTCCATCTGGCTCCAGCCAAGCTACATGACTTCTCCCTTCTTTCTCCCAGCATTCAGCCTCGCTTTCCCTGCCTATCTAAGTTCTGCCTTGCTATAGGTCCAAAACAGTTTCTTTATTAATCAATGGTATAGAGGGAAATCCCACAGCAGAGCTCTTCCGAGTGCTTGGCTGTGGAGCTCTACATCTACTTCCATCTGTTACTGAATGACGATAACAATTAAGGTCGTCACCAACTTGATTACACGGGATTGCCGGTTTAGGCACCCTCTCAAATATTGCTGGAAGTCTTAACTGGGGTCATTTTTATGGATTCTCAGGAATTTCTCTAGCACCAGGTTTCTCCCTAACCCCATAATGGCTCAATCCATTAAGATATCAATGAGGGCTGATGAGACGCCAAAGACAATGGCACGTGGTTTTGATCCTACGCAATGTGCTGGCTTGGTGGGAGCCTAGCCAGTTTGGATGTTCACCTTCCTAGATATGGACGGAGGGGGGAGGACCTAGGACTTACCACAGGACAGGGAACCCTGACTGCTCTTTGGACTGGAGAGGGAGGGGGAGAGGAGTGGGGGGAAGGGGAGAGGGGTGGGAGGAGGGGGAGAAGAGTGGGAGGAGGGGGAGAAGAGTGGGAGGAGGGGGAGGGAAATGGGAGGCTGGGAGGAGGTGGAAATTTGTTTTTTTCTTTCTTTATTGTCTTTTTATCAATAAAAAAAAAGATATCTCTTGCATTGCTCTCCCTCTCTGTCCCTCCCCCAACTCAACCGTCCTGTTCCCTCAAGATCTCACTCCCCATTCTCGCCCTTCTACCTCCCAGTTTTCCCAGGAGATATTATCTATTTCTCCTTCTTAGGGTGTTCCATTCATCCCTCTTAAGGTTCTCTTTATTACCTAGTTTTCCTGGGGCTTTGGATTGTAGCGTGGTTATCCTTTACTTTACATCTAATAACCAATTAGAGTGAATACATACCATTTTTATACCAGTAGTACAAACACTGAGATCAACAATTAATAAATGGGACTTTCTAAAACTGAAAAGCTTCTATAAGACAAAGGACATTGTAAATAAGACAAAATAGCAGCCTAAAGAATGGGAAAAGATCTTCACCTACCTCACATTTGACAGATTTTCATGTCTTCTAATCAATAGCTTTTGAAAAATGCAAACAAAGGACCTTCTTTAATTTAATAAAGGATTGTTTACATATTCAGAGCTTTGTACATGTTTGTGGATGGTGTCCCTGACAAATAGGAACCGTATGTAAATATTTATGGTATAACATACCTGCTAAGACAAGCATGATTAAGGAATTTATTAAGTTTCATCCTTGCAGCTACTAAACAAAGGGAACTTCTCAGACTTTATCCATGGAGATATATTAGAGAATTAGACCTATCCTTTTGAATTGATCACATTAACAGGGTTTATCTTAAACCATGAATTAGTATGGATAGCTTAAGCAACTGCGTGCTTTTGTTGGAACATCATTATCATTATCATTATTATTATTATTATTATTATTATTATTATTATTATTATTATTATTATTTTGTCTTTTTGAGACAGGGTTTCATTGTAGCTTTGGAGCCTGTCCTAGAACTAGCTCTTGTAGATCAGGTTGACTTTGAACTCACAGAGTACTGGAATTAAAGGCTAGCACCACCACCACCACCACTGCCTGGCTGGAAGTTTATGTTTTAATTGTGAATTGAAAAGAATCTTACAGACCTGGTTTCAAGCAGAGAGGAATAAGACACAGTTATGCTGCTCTTAGGAGTAGAAAAATGTTACAGATCTTTCTTGGATCCATTTTTTTGTTTGTTTATTTACTTTTTGTTTCTATATCTTGATCACAATTTCCCTTCTTTTCTCTCCAAGTTCCTCTTCCCAACTTTTCTATCTCTTATATACTCTTCCTCCTCCATTTCTCTTCAGAAAAGGGCACACCTCTCCTGGATATCAGCCAGCCATGGATGGCATTAAGTTGTGAGAATAGGCATCTCCTCTCCTATTAAGACTGAATGAGGCAGTCCTATAGGAGGGAAGGGTCCCAAAATCAGGCAACAGAGTCAGAGAAAACCGCTGCTCTCCTCTGTTAGGAGTCCTACAAGAAGACCTGATGTGGGATTCCCCTCTGTATACTGTGAATACCAATGGTTAATAATGAATCTGCCTTGGTTGTGATAGGATAGAGTAGAGCTAGGCAGCGTGAGGGGGGACTAATTTTATTGCCGGTAGAAAGAAGGAGGAATCAAAAGAAGCCATGTAGCCCCACCAGAGACAGATGCGGGAACCTTACCCAATAAACCACAGCCTTGTGGTGACACACAGATTAATAGAGATGGGATAATTTAAGATATGAGTTAGCCAGAAATATGCTTAAGCTATTGGCCAAACAGTATTGCAAGTGAAACAGTTTCTGTCTAGTTATTTCAGGTCTGAGCAGCCAGGAACAAACAGGCAGCCTCTTATAACAAAGACCAAGTTACACACATAACTGTAACATATATTCAAAGGGTCTAGGTCAGTCCCATCAAGGACTGCAGGACAACACACACACACACCCCAAAAAAAACAAACAAACAAAAAACCAGAATCTAGTAACCTGCGTTCATAGGGGTTCACAGAGACTGAACCAACAATCGGGTCACTTGATAGACATTAGTAAACACAACTAGTTAAACCAGTCTTTCCATCACCCTGCATGAATTTCTAAGTCCCCCCCCCCCACCTTTCATGTATATGGATGGAACCAACAGGAACTGATGAGCAGTCTGTAGTCGGTGAGCAGCTCTTGATTGAGAGCTTCACTATGATAAAGGCGAATTTGTGCCCCGGACTGAACTCTACACTGTGAGCAAAGCCAATGCCTCTGGTGTAGCTCTGAGGCAAGAATTATCCACTCTGTTTTTTCTTTTTCATCTTCATAAATTGAAGGGTTTAATCACAGTCAGGCTTTAATAATTAATCCTGTTTCTAACTGTAGACCATTTTCCAGCAATTGTACAACCATGTGTAGAGTTATAATAAATGAACATGAAGCTTTGGCATTGCTGCCATAGTTTAGGTAAGAGTCAGTATGGGGTAGTTAGCATGGTTCCTCACTAATAAAGGTTGCACCTTTAAACAGCTTTATGTTTGAAAGGAAACTCTGTGGAGTTGCTACTATTTGAAATATTATATGGAGTTAGAATGATAACATTGTATTAAATTATTTGTTACTTTGAATGCAGAGAATTCAAATGTGAGCTTGTTTCCAGGTAGGTGCTTAAATGTCCAGCAAGGATGCTCAGATAACAACCTTTAACAAAAGGTACTGGGAAATTGAATGCCTCACAGAGAAGAATGGATTTGGAATCTGTTTCACTTAAAAGTTACAAAAGGCACCTTAACTCAAAATGGAGCATAGGTCTAGCTGCATATAAAAACTACCAAACTGTTTGTGTAAAGCATAGGAGTAAGCTTCAGTAATCTTACATCAGTCGATATATTTTTAGATATGACATCCAAAGCAAAAGCAACAACGAAAGAGCGTTAGATTGGAATTTATCAAAATTATAACTTTTGTGTTTGAAGGAGCACCATAAAGTGAGCCAGTCTTCTGAAGAACAGAAGAAAATGTTGATATTTCATAAGACAGTTTTATCTAGACCACAAAAATATCATGCTCAATTTGAATGAAAATCATCCATTTAACAAATAAGCAAAATGTCTAAATTTGTGTTCTCCAAAGAAGATGCTCAGTGACTCATAATTAACTGGAAACCTGGCTGTTCATCAGCTTATCCATTAATTTGATGTCTTTATACAACTGAAGATGATTGGACAAGAAATGATAAATATTGACATATGAAATGCCATGCCCTGTTCTATTCCCTAAGTGGCAGGTTCACAGAAATAGAAAACACAGTAGTGGTAGTTAGACCTTTAGGGTATGAGGGAAGGAGGAATAACAATTAGCAAGCACAAGGATTCTGAAAAAAATGATGAAGATGCTTTGAAATTAAATAATAGTGATGTTTGTGCAATATTGCTTGTACACCTTAGAAGGATGAATT
Source organism: Microtus pennsylvanicus (assembly GCF_037038515.1). Classification (NCBI taxonomy): domain Eukaryota; kingdom Metazoa; phylum Chordata; class Mammalia; order Rodentia; family Cricetidae; genus Microtus; species Microtus pennsylvanicus. The sequence goes on from NC_134598.1 coordinate 17,881,542, forward strand.
ATTTAGGTATGTGAATTATGAATTTTGCACCAATAAGTTGTTACTGTAACCCAGTGACCTCAGAATGTGATGCTGATGGAGTTCCTTGATTGGAGCGAAAATTGGTCTTGATTTTTTTAATGGTGAACTTGGTTTTCTGGCATTTGAGTGAATTTTGCCTGTGCTAGCTGCCAGTTTTGGGTATAGCCTATGGAAAACACAAATTTTTCCTTTTGTTCAGAAATAATGACCCAAAAATGGAAAATGAAAGATACTATTTAATGAATGGCGGCTTGGTTTAAATATTCACTGAGTGCTTGTGCGTTAGAAAGACAGACACAACACTATGATAAATTTTCATTACATATCTCTTGTGTAGAGCCTCAGTTCTCAACTCTGCAATGCAATTGCTAGAGACAGAACCTTCTGTGTTTTAGCTTAGGTTCTACTAGGCTTTCAACAGAGAATCTATGGTGGACAAGTCAAAAAGGAGTAGAAGGCAGTATTTTATTTTAAGAAAACTCATTCACTTAGTGTGACTAATATTCAAAGCTCTGATATCTAGTAGTCCATTTGCTATTCACATAAATGCAGCAGTAATAAATACATGGACACATTTGACTGGATAAAATGGAAATAATTTATTCTTAATTAGTAAATCATTCTTTTACAAACTGTATGTTTTCAGTATTCCTGTCCCAGAAAACCTCAAAGGTAATCTGATTTTGGAATGAAGCTGTAACATGGTAGTATTTTACTGGACAAATTAACCTCATGGTATATTCGATACTGCAATAAGCATCAATCTGTTTGTTTTAGAAGGTTGTTTCCTGTTCTCATTTCCTTTTTTCTTTTAGGGAAGCTACGTGTATTTTTCTTGGCATGCAAAATATAAGAAGAGACAGGCTGTGAAAGTATATCGAAATGTTACTGTGATTTGGTGTATATACCCTACTTTATCCTAGACTAATAGAGTGGCTGATAGAACATTTCCTAACAGAAAATTGGAAAAATTAAGAGATTTTCGAAGGTAACATATGTGATGCCTAAAAAAAAAAAAACCTTACGGAAATTTAGGTCTATACATTTTGACATGAATACACTTTTAGATGCTGTGTAGTTTATTAGCGTATTAATTGTACATATTAATGGGATAATTGTAATGTTTTTACTCATGCTGTCTCATTTAGGGTTTCTCTTGCTGTGATAAACACCACACTAAAAGCAATTTGGGGAGGAAAGAGTTTATTGCAGCTCACAACTCAGGTCACATCCATCATGAAAGATGTCAGGAACTAAAGCAGAAGCAGAGGGGGAACACTTGCTTACTGGCTTGCTCCTCATGCTTGCTCAGTAGAGCACCTAAGACCACTACCCCGGGGGTGGCAACACCCACAGTGGGCAGCGGGCCCTCCCACATCAGTTACCAATCAAGGGGATGCCCCATAAACTTGTCTACAGGCTAGTTTGATGGAGGCGTTCCCTCAATTGAGCTTTCCTCCTCCCAGCTACGTCTGTGTTGGTGAGGAATTGACAGAAGACATCCAGCACTCCCGCATATGGCTGATTATATGTAACCACACTCTGCTCCCACCTTCTCTCCCTCTCACCTGCACTCTTCTCACCAATCACGGTGCTGCTGGGCGTGGCCTTTTTAGTTTCCTGATTGACAGAGAACATTCAGCGCTTGTCTTCCTGTGCTGCCCCCTTTCTGCCTGGTTTTCTTTGGACAACAGAATTGCATCATTCTTTATGGATGAATAATACTCTCTCTCACCTTCCCTCCTCCCCTTCCTTTTCCCTCCCTCTTCTCTTTCTCCCTCCCTCCTTTCCTCCTCATCTCTCTGTGCTGTTGATTCATTCACCTGTTGCTAGATATCTAGGCAAATTGCATATCTTTTATATCTTAATTTTGAATGATGTCCAAACAAACTAGGGCATGACAATGCATAACTTGCATGTTGATTTAATTCCCTTTGAATATATACCCATGAGTAGGATAGTTGGACCATAAAATAATTATATTTTTCCCTTTGATAAATTTATTTCTTTTATGCAATGTTTCATTTTGGCACAACACATTTTCTTCATCTTTTCATCCCTTCATGTTCACTTTTTTCCTTCTTATTCTTTAAAAATTATTTTCAAACCAAGCATTTTTGTTGATCTTTGTTTGACAATCTTATACATGAATAAAATCTTATTTTATTCTAGTTACTTTCTCTTTCCTCTCTCTTATAACCTACCTTCCCTTATAATTCCCATCCTCCCTATCAGTACAATCCCATTTCCAGGTTTATGGCATTTAGTTTTGTTTTGTTAACCCTTTAATCAAGGGTGTCTATGTGAGCATTAGATCAGAGTTTTCCTTTGGTGCCTAGTCAGGTGGTGGGGTACTAAAGGCAGTGACGTCACCGTTCTCTGCAAACAGCTATATTGAAAACTTCAGCAGTGAAGGGTAGGGCCCCTCGAGGTCCTCCTCTCTCCATGTCTGACTTTTGATGGTCTCATTCTTCTGCAGACTCTAGCTTTTTGGGGGACTTCTGTAATGTCCTGCATATTGGATTTACTATTTCACATTTTCCCCGACAGTGTAGAGTTTTATAACTTTTATTGGTTCTTTGTAGACCTCACATCATGCATCCCGATCCCACTTATCTCCCTGGACGCTTGCACCCACCTCGGCCCATACAATCTCCCTCCTAAAGCAAAATTTAAAAGAAAAACCAAAACCAAAAAACCAAAACAGCCAACCAACCCAAACAAAACAAAACAAAAAAGAAAAAAAATAAAAAAGAAGAGTGTCATCGTGGAAGCTGAAGTGTGGCCCATTGAGTCACACAGCTCACCCTTTAGTTTTTTCATCTTTACTTGTAAATGTTCATTGCCACGAGCCATTAGTCCAGTTGCGTTGGTCTCATTCCAGGCCCCTGACTCTGCTACACGGTTGATAACAGGCTCTCACTGAAGCTCCTCTGGGATTTCTTGGTGTTGTCTTATGTGTTGAGATCATGCCATTCTGAATCTATAGGTTTGTCCCCTATGCCTGGTCCAGCAGTTCATAGATGCAGTGGATACTGGGGTGGAATAACTCATAGCCTAGGTTCTGAGCCTGGGTAACAGCTGGGCCAGCATCCCACCAGCTTTCCTCACAATCATTTTTGCTTTTTAAATGTTGACTGTTTTAGATGAAATGAGAAATTACCAGGTTTTAGGTTTGTGGTTTGTATTTACTTCCCTGATGGCTAGTGCTGTTAGGTAATGTTTCTGTCTTTATTGGTCATTTAAATTTCTTCTATGGAAAAGGTTCTGTTCAGATATTTTTCCTTACTTTTAATCTGATCACTTATTTTATATTTAGGTGTTTAAAAAATTAACATGTTGTGGATGCTAGCTCCTACCTGGTGGATACCTAGTCAAGCTTTCCTCCCATTTCCCAAGGTCTCCTTCATTTTGTTTTTTGGGTAAAGCTGTTAAGTTTGATGTGATCCTTTTTATTTGTTACTATCCTTTTGGCAATGTCTAGAGACGATTTTCCTTACCAAATTTTTGCAGGTGTTCTCTCTGTATATTCTGTAGCTCAGGGTTTCAGATCTTATATTTATATCTCTCGTCTAGAGTTTGTTCTTATACAGAGGGAGAGGAGTCAAATTTGAGCCTTCTGTCTACATGGTGATTCAGTTTTCCTTGTCCCATTTACTGAAGAGGCTGCCATTGTATATTTCTGGCAGTCTTTTCAAAGAATCGTTTAGCTATAGATGCATGGGGGTTATTTTTGCAATTTTTCTATTCCATTGGTCAATGCGTCTGGTTTGATGCCAATATTATATTGTTCTGGCTGTTAATGGCTGGGTAATATGTCCTGAAATCATGTATTGTGGTTTCTCTATGTTTGTTCTCTTTCTCTAGATTGCTTTGCTTATTTGTGGTCTTTTGTGCTCCCTTGTGAATTTTAGGATTATTTTTCTAGTTTTGTGAGGAAAGTAATTGGTGTTTTGATGAGAGTTGGATAGAATTTGTGGGTAGCTTGGGTGGTATGGACAAATTATCAGCAATATGTTAGTGGTGCTCACTCTCAGTTGCTACACATCACAGGCTCCTCCATCACCAAGTATCTTCAGTTTCTCCCATCAGTGTTTAATAAATCCTATTGCATAAGTTTTTGCTTTCTTAATTAAATTAATTTACAGGTGGTTTTGTAGGTATTATTAGTAGGACGATTTCCATGATTGCTACAGCAGTACATCCTTCAAAATTTAGGAGAATGGAGTGCATTCATTACCTTCCTATTTCACTGGGTTGATTTTTTAAAAATTTATTAAATTTAAAAAATTAATTTATGTTTTTAAAAACATATTTAGGTTTTTCTTTTTCTAGAATCATCTAATCTTTGAGCAGGTATACTTTGTTTTCTCTGTTCCTTTTCATATGTCTTTCAAATCTTTCTCTTGCCTACTTTCTTGGCTAAGAGTCTATCCTATTGAATAAAAGACAAAACAAAACCCTTGCTTTGTTTCTTTCCTGAGAGGAAATGCTTTGAAATTTGTTTACATTCAGGATAATGTTGGCTTTGAGTTTTTTCATATATTATAGCCTTTATTATTTTAAGATATGTTTCTGTTTCACCTAATTTGTTATGGATCTTATCATTAAAGAATAATGAATTTTATTCAATGACTTTTTTCCATTTACTGGGATGATTATATGGTTTTTATTATTCTTTTTATATGATTTTCTTTGTAATTTGTATAGGTTGAATGACTATTGTATCTCTGGAATAAATTCAGCAGCACACAGTATGATATTTTATAGTGCAATTTAATTCATTTTTGCTGTCATTATGTTGAGGATTTTGTACTCATATTCATAAATGGTATTGTTCACCTATAAAAGATTTGTTTTATATAGTATGATCAGCAAGTTGAAGCTGACATATAGCTCATTACACAATAAGTTTTTATATGATCACAAACTGATTATTTCCCTTTATTTAAAAAAATATTTTCTGTGGTCTGGTCAGAAAGGTTCCACACTAATCTTGCCCTGAGATCACACCATTTAGAGTGAGAGACTGGTCTCTAAATAAATCCTGGTGTACCACGATAACTTGGTTAGTGATAGCTGTTATGGCTGAGATGATGGAATGGGTACCCTCTCTGCCCATGGCCAGCAAAAGTATGTTTTAAAAGCTAGAGCCTAGGGCATCCGGTATATCTAACTGTTCTTCATTCTGAAGAAACAAATATAAATAGTGAGGATGAAGGGACAGCCCTTAGACTTTTCTTTCATTACTTTTAGAATATAAGCAGGCAGAGTGAGTAAAAAAGTCTTGAAAAATAGAAAAATTTACTATTTCTAACTCTATGATTATTATTCAATCATCCTTAAGTTCTGATAAAGATGCTACTTACTATTAAGACATCTTCAACTTGCTCAGGAAGTGTTGCAGAATAAAAAAAAAATAGTCATATAATGCTGTTTCCCAACAGTGAATTGGTTAGTGGACTGAAGGGGAATTCAGTTTCTGAAGTTTTTATAAGGCAGTTGGTACAATCCATCCCAATTTAGAGCATTTGCATATAAACTGTGTAGGACAGTAATGGAGTCCAAATGAGCTCTGAACTCCACCTTCAGTGGTGTTCTTCAGATGAATGTTATAATGAGAGGTGAAGACAGAGGGTCCAAAAGCCTACACAACTCCCACCATCTTAAGAATGCAAGGGTACACTTTTAGAATCAATCCCAAATAATTCAATAAACTTTGGCTGATATGAAAGTTTTTAAGTAATATTTTTAATTTTAGCTAATAATGTCAGTCGTATGTTTTACTCTAAAACATATGATTGGATTTACCTTTGTTTATCTCCAAAATGGCTGCTATAAAAATCAAACGTGCAGATGAATTCTTTATGTGTGTTTCAGTGGTAGGGTTTAGGGAAGGCACCAAAACAGGTCCTCTAACAACATTCTATCAAGATTTCATTGAACATAAGCTAGGCTGACATTTTCTAGAATTTAAAATGTGGTTATATTTTTTATGTAATACAATGACCTTTTATTTCTATTTTTTAATCTTATTTTTGCTTGAAAAGGGGTATATAGATTTTAGTTGAGGGATGGATTCAGGTGCATATGGCAGATACAGAAATAAGCATGTGTTTTAAAGATCTTTAAATGTTGATATTCAATAAAACATGTTTTGCTGTTGTTTTTCAACATCACAAAAGAAAGCTTTTGGGGTTTCATTTGCTTCCTTCTCTCATTGCCAGAGAAAATGGCCTCAATTCTGTAATTACATGCCAGGAAAATAACGATATTAATTTTCAAATAAAGAAATAAAGCTTGATTAAAATCATTCGGTATTCTTGTCCTCTTATTACATTTTTATTAAAGTAATGATATAATAGCAATAAAAGAAATTCAAAATAAAAATGCTTATTGTTCTTTCACCAAAAAACAAGTTTATCTTTCTGTCTTTCTATTTTCTAGTCCTTATGTGTGTACCCAGTCAGTCTTAGCAAAGATCCAGTGTTTCTTAAGTTTTAATACCTCTTTCCTGTATACATCATATTGTATGACATGACATGAATTTGTTCAAGGGGAAATGGAGTGTAGAAGATCAAAAGCTGAAACTCAAGTTCGGATGTGTTGAGTCTGTAACCTCTCAGAGATATGCCAGCACAGTATCAGGACAGGGCTTACAGGCTCAGATGATTCCTTGCCATAACCGTTAGGGAACAAGGGAGCGCCATTTCCATATGTCTGTCTTGTCACTCTCTACAGAGCAATTTCAAAGGCTCCTTCATAGCTTGGTTGTTGCTCCATCAGCATTATTTAATTTATGTGTTCCACATATCAATTCTTGTATATATATTCATAGAGTTATTATAATTTTAGAAGAAGTCATTTTGGTTCATAAGTCCTTGAGCTGTTTTAAATATTACATCATGGTTTGTGCCAAGGCAAGTCTCTAATTTGGCTTTGAGCTTGAGGGATTTCACTATGTGGAGGTTCTTACCTGTCCCTTGAGAGCATGCTTTATAGAGTTGGAGAAGTAGTTTATTTGGCAAAGTATTTACTGTGTAAATATGAGGGCATGTGTGTACTCTTCCTGTGGAGTCAAGACAGTTGCAACAGGCTTTGGCATCATATCTTCTCATTCAGAATCAGCAGCTACTTCCTGTGACTCTCTGAAACGTCCCCTGAAATTCCTGTCCCATTAGCTCCAACTGAGTTACAGGTTCATCTCTAAAAATCATTACTGGAAGTGGGGATAGAATGGCCATGATTCACATAGACTAATTCTGTTTTATCTTTGCAGTTGAGGTCAAATGGAAGATTTGTCACTATTGTTTAATGAGCAAGGGTATAATCAATATGGACTTCAAAAAATATGATATACAGTTCAAAAGAGAATTACCTTGAATTTAGTTTTTAAGTACAATTGTGCCAATGGAGTTTTTCTTTTATTATCTTATATTCACTTCACAAATATTAGGCATATTATTTTTATTTTAAGTTAACACTGTAAATCCCAATTTAAAGGTTGTTTTTAAATATGGAAGGTAGCACCAAAGAATACATTCTATCTCATTTAATGAGGGACTCTATAAAGAAATACAATCAACTCGGTCAAATTCAGGTCATGTTCAGCTTGCTCTATTCAACAGGTCTTTTTTTGCTATGGAAAGGCCATATCAGTGCTAAGAAAATGGTGTTGATGCAGAATTCTTATTCCCAAGGAGCTTTCTTTCTAGCTATAGATTTTGACAAAGAGTGAATGATGAAGGTATTGCGTGTTTGGGCAACTATAAAAGAGTGCATCAACTGGGTGGATAGGATATAATGCATCTTTCTGTTTTAAAGTCTAGAGCTACAGTATCTAAGGGGTCAAATTTTTTGTATTACCTCTTTTCCTGGTGCTGTGTTCAGGTGGTTCTCCTTTGATGCGTGTGGGTAGAGGGTGTGGATTCTTCTGTCTTTACCTCCTTTTGAAACTATATTAATGCTATTGTAAGGATGGAGTTTAGATGCTGCAGCCTGAAAACTTCCTAAGAGCTGTACCTCCAGATATCACATTGGAATCGGAACATGAATATATGAATTTTAGCAAGATGACACCAATCAGAATACAGCCAATGGAGCGTACGTAATGCTGTAATACGGATGAGAGCAAGGTGTCTCAGGTCCTTAGGAGGAATGCCAAGAAAGGTAAAACTGTCAATAATACAAAGGCTTCATTTATACAGAGCCTAAGTATAGAGCAGAAATTATGTAAGGATGGGAAAGAAAATTTCTATAAAGTCAGGGATGGAAAAGAATATGGCTTCATTGAAAGAACTCAACTTTCAGTACTTAAGCAAAGATGGCGAAGTGTTATTGAGAACAGTCACCAGGGTGGGAACAGAGTAAGCCAGCACTGTGCTCTCAAGAGCTTTTGTAAGTTACAGTGCACAGTTGGGCAAACAGAGAGCCGATGTGCATCATCTGAAGAGTGAAGAATCATCATGGAGTCTACCTTAACAAGGTATCTCTCCCTTCTCTGACTGGTGGCTTCCAGAAAAAGGAAGAGTGCCATCTACCCAGCTGATAAGTGAAGGTGGCAGGGCCATTAAGTCAAGTTGAAGAGGAACGTAGGAAGTAGGATCAGAAGGGGGTTTTTATCTAACGAACATAGAAGTAGAGGCTAAAAGTGACTCAAGATGTAGATACAGGCGTCTGATGTAGGGAGCCTCACCAGATGGTTGGGCTGCTGTAAAAAAAAAAAAAAACAAATCAGTAATCAGTGGCCCTAACAGTGGACTCTGCACTTCTGCGGTCCAGAACTTCTAGACTTAAACATGCCTGAATCTGAGGGAGGAATCAATATTCTAGGATCCTTTCTCTTGCTCTACAGCTTTGATGTCAGTCTGCATGGCTGTTATGTGGCTACATACAAAAGTGTTCCCATGTCCCTTTTCAATTACACTCTGAAGTCTTTGCAACTTTTGACATTTAAGAGATTGACTTTTTTCTTTAACATTTGTATGATTAGCACTGAGTTCTATTTGTTTGAATAATGAAAGATTTTGCTTAGTTTTAATGTGGCTTTGTTTTTTATTTGTTCTCATTTTCCTCCATTGCTAAATACTTGGGAGCCTTTTGGAGTTCTAGTTCCTAAATATTTGATTAAGAAATGTGAGTATCCCCCATAGATCCGCCTAGGAAGGGAGTGTGAAGGGTAGAGGGGAGGGTGAGAGGGGAGAGGGTAGAAAGGACAGCAAGCAGGGAAAATGCACAATTCATGCCTATCCAAACAATTAAAATGATGATATAAAAATATATAAAAAATTAAAAATAAAAATATGTGAATATTTTGATTAAATAAAGAGGTACTAATTAAAGTGTCTGTAATGAAATGTAGATATGTGTTGATAATAGCATGAAAAAATGTTTAATTTATAACAACAAAGACACAACTCTAGGCCTAGGAGGTTAAATGTACTAGAAATTATTCCTATTCTCATCATTAATGTGTAAAGTAATCATGGAATTACTGCATTTGTAATTTTGGTGTGTATCAAGTCTATGCAGAGCACCAATAAAAAGAAAATATTTGTTGGTAGACGCTTTTGCACAGTAATTATTTTCTCATTACTGCAACAGATAGAGTTGTCCAAAATAGAAACATAATCAAATCTCTATAAGTAAGTCATAACCAATCAAATTCCGATCATGCAAGCATTTGGTATTGCTAGTGGTGTTCATGCAGTTCCTAGCCAGATGTAGAAATGCTTAACTGGCAAATGAAGAAAGCTACATGAGGTTAAGGGACATTGGCTGAGCTGGCCATCTATCAGAAGCCCTCAGTTCCAAAACCATCAATCTCAGGAAATACACAAGAATAATTTTGTCTTTATTAAAGGTTTGCACTTCATTTTCCTCAGAGGATCTACTTCGGTTACTGTACTTATGTGGCATCTGGGATCCCATTGTACTTTATAGTCTCTGATGCTTTTAATAGAAATAACTGCTATTTAAAACTGAAAGAAAATAAATTCTCACTAGCCTAGACCTTTGATAAATACTTTTAAGATGAATTTGCTGTATGTATATAGAATTGCCCAGTGCTTGAAATTTAGAGCCCCGTGTTTATATTTTAGGTCCTTCTTAATTATTTGGTAATTCAAAGCCATTGTCTCTAACCTGTCCAGTTTATTCTCTTTGTGTCAGCCCCTTACCTGTATCTTTACTGGAACGTACTTTTCCAACCCCATCGAGTTGTCATTCCTCACATACATTCAGATGAACGATCTGTTAGATGAACTTGTATTTGTGACAGTATTTCGGGGTGATCACTGACTCACATGTTGAGTATTTTGTGTACCTAGACCACATAGCACAGCATGCCCCTGCCCCAGGATACAAGTCTGAACAGCAGGTTACTATAGTAAACATTGCAGGCAATTTCAGAACAGTCGTAAGTATTTCCACGTGTTAGCACAGAAAAGATACAGTAAAATGTGTTATAAAAGAATAAACATGGCCCCCTTTTAGGACATTTCATCTTCCGAAGAGCTGAAGGAATTGAATTTACTCTGGGTGAAGGGCAAGGACTTAGAACAACATTGTACGTGACTTGAAACTTTATAAACTATGCGATTATGCTACACTAAATTGATAAAAAATAACTTTTTAGTATAATTTTAGCCTCAGTTTACAATAACATATTTAACTTTATAATTTATTATTATTATTATTTGCTTTTTGACTTCTTTGTAATAACCCTCCCTTAAGACAGGTAGATAATTATTACAATGTGGTATGATAAGAACCATAGCACCACTGAGTATGTCTGGTGTGTTATCAAACCTTTTCTCATTGACCACCTGTTCCCAGCCTCCAGCAGTCACCATGCCGTATTCAAGTGTGCCAATGTTATTTCCCGTGTATGATGTTCATTCTTCGGTGTCTGCTGCTTAGCATAATATCCTCCTAACATAGCATCCTCCCATTCCATCCATGCTGCCCCAAGTGACATAATTTCACTCTTCTTTATGGCTAACTACATCTCTATAGTGTATTTATACTGCATTCTAATCCTGACATTCATCAATGAAAATTTGAATGATCTCAATTATAGTGATTAAAGAAAAGCGTCAATGAACACAAAGCTTGCATATTGCTTTATATACTATATGGCTTTCCTTTGGGCACATACACATTAATAAGACAGCTGGTAGATGTTTTAATTTTTTTCTTTTAGTTTTGAGGAACCTCAGATAGTCTCTGCTATAACCATATTAATTTGCATTTCCATGTCCAATATTGTGTAAGAGTCTATTTCATCCACATCTTGGTTTTAACAACAGGCAATCTAACCAGGATGAGAACATATCTCTGTGAAGTTTTGATTTTCAATTTCCTGATGGATAATGCAACTGGATCATTGTTGTGATTTTATTGGGCACTTGATTGTTTTGCTTTGAGAGATGCCTATGAAGCTATACATCAAATTTTAATTTGGATTGATTATGTAAGGTGTTTGGATTCTTTATGTACTCTAGATAGTAATCCCGTAGCAGTTCCAACAACTGGGAAATAATTTCCCATCTTCATTCTATTGATCGTTTTCTCTCTTGTGCAGAAGATTTTTCACTGTAATTCATCCCATTTGTCTATTTTGCTTCTTATTTCCTGTGCTTTTGGGGAAATATAAGAAATGATTGCCTGTGCCAATATCCTGAAGTAGTTCTGTGATGTTTTCTTCTAGATTTCTAATAATTTTAGGTCTTGGAATTAGGTCTTTAGTGTATTTGTGTTGAGTCCATATTTTGTGTTTAGATTATTAAATTCTTATTGACTTACATAATATATTCTGAGTATTTTCATCTAATCATGTAGATCACTATTGAACTATGGTTTTAATATGTTGAATTATTAGGTTTATTCTGCTTGTCTTAGCCTGTTCAAGAAAATGGCCATCATCCATATGTTGTAAATCAATTATCTTTGATTTCTGTCATCAAGCCTTTTATTGGAGTCAGCCCTTGTAGTTTTCTTTCCTATTCTGTTTCTGAAAGCTTGTCAGATTTGATTTGTAATTTCCAATTTGGATTTTATGTTTATTGTTTATCATTTCTAATGCTGTTTTGATTTCAGCATGACTTTGAAAATGAGCTGTCATTCTTTTCTGAAGCCCTCTCCTATTATATTGCCATGAACACACTTGTGTTCTTCAGGATGGAACAGTGATGCTGCAGAAATATACAAGTGTATGGGCAAAATAAGCTGTTTTCTCCACTACGTGTATACGTTGGTTCTAGCACCAAGTGTGTGAGGATTTTATCCATATCAAGGTTTTATCTAGTTGACTTTAGGCATGAAGTGAGGTTGGCTTCGGATTTTATTCAATTCTGACATCATTTTCTTGGAATTTGCTCAGATTCAGTAAGCTAAAGTCTCAGACCTATAATATTATCTACAACCTTTAGCGAATTTACAAATGGGAGGTTTCCATAGCCTACTTCTTAGGTTAGATCACATTTTTTGTATTGTCTTTCATTACTTGGGAAGATGCTATTACTAGTTTATTATAAAGGATATTTCAAAGGACACAGATGGGTGACCAGATGGTGATGTCCATAGGGTAAGGCAAGGAAAGATCCCAAGCAGAGTACTTCTTTTTCCAGGGAGCAAGGACGGATCACTCTCGCTGCATGTGGTTGTAGTTACCAACCTATTGGCTCTCTTGAAATACTTATGGATATCATGAGGCTTAGATATGCAGGTAGGAATGATTAATAATTCAATCTCTAATCCCACGTTCTTCATGGGAGAAAAGGGATAAGAGTGGAGGTCATGGCTTGATCTTTCTGATGATCAGCCCTTAATAAGGCATTCTTGGATTCTCCTGGGAGCTCATCTCACTAGAAAAAGTTCATTCCTAAGTATGAGAAAATCACTAGGATTTTAGAAATTCTGTGTCTGGACCAATAATTACATCACAGCAGTCAATGCTAAAATCTTACTCAATGAGACACTATTTTATAATGTTCTATGATGTCATACTCAGACATAACCATTAGACATAGCCCTACTCTGTTTTAAACACTCCCTTTGCTAGGTCACATTTGTGGTCACATCTTTAAGACCCAATTCTTCAGCTTATTGGCCACCAGTCATCACTTGGCTTATGGAAATGTATCTTTCTTATAATGAAATGAGAGCCAGACATGGGTGGACACTAGAAACCTCTTCCAGGATATTTGAAAATACAATGATTATTTTTTTTAAAAACATGATATAAAGCAAACACTAAATTTTTCCTTGTGTCTTTGTTGATAAAACTTTTTCCTTTTTATGTTTTTTTTTTTTAAAATTAGGTTTCAAAGAATCTTGAATTGACAGCATGCAATGGCCATGACTACACTGGAGTTTATGTACTGTGGTTCTGTAGCATTTAACTTGGATTTAGACCATATAAAATGTTTATTGACATCCGAAATTTCCTTACTGTTAACTAGTATTCCTGTGTCACACACTGAAATTTCCTTCTCGTTGCTTATGTAAACCATTTCATTACCTTCATATTTTTCTAGTTTTTATTTAAAATTTTTCATAAAATATATTTTAATTGTATTTTTCCCATTCTTCTAACTACTCCAAGATCCTCTCTACTCACTAACCACCCAACTTTATGCTCTCTTTCTCCCTAAAGAAAGAAAGACAAAAAATGGAAACTAAGAGACAGAGAAAGAGAAAACAAACCAAAGAGCACACACAAAAAACATGAAGGTCATTTCAGGTTGGCCAACTATTTCTAGACATGGCCTACCTTGGAGTGCATTTAACATGTGCAGTGATGCTCCATTGGAGAAAACTGGTTTTCCTTTCCTAACAGGTATTAGTTGTAAATGGCTTTTTGATTAGAAATGGAAGGTTTGTGTCCACTTGTCCTTCTTGATGCTGAGGTTTTGTCTCATCTGAACCCGTGTAGACCTAATATAGGCTTCAGTCTTTGTGAGTTCACGTGTATATGAATCCTGTTGTTTCTGGAAGACATTGTTTCCTTGAAGTCCACAATCTCTGGCACACACAGTTTTCTTTCCACTTTTTTAGCAGAGAGCCCTGTATTTAAAAAGCTTACATCTACTTAAAAGGGAAGACATGCAATATATGTCGGTTGGGGTCTGAGTTAACATTCTTTGGACTAATTGTTTCTAGCACTACACATTTACGTGGCAATTACACAATTTAATTCTTTTAACAGCTGAATAATATTCCATTGTACAATTGTACCACATTTTCGCTATCCATTCATCTCGTGCTAGACATGTAGGCTGTTTCTACTTGCTGTCTATTATGGATAGAGCAGCAATGAATCTGGATGAGCAAGTGTCTCTGTGTAATATCATCTTCCTATGTTGATTTTTTCTTATGTTTTTAGACAGTAGGGTAAAATGCTACTGTTTTTCTGAATGAATTTTTCCCTATCACACATTTATCATCCAAGTAAACTTTAGAATCACTCTATCATTGATTACAAATATGTGAAAATATGTTTAAAATAGCGATATTACTGGTTTGCGTGTTCTGTAGTTAGAAGGAGTTCTTGTATAAACATATTCATGAGTTTGGATCTCAACTTGTCACTTATTCATGTGTTCAGGTGCTGAGATCTTGGCAAAATGACTAAACTCTATGTATCATTTGACTGACTGACTTATAATATGATACCTAGTGTATTTTTCCTTAGCTATGACAAGATAAAAGTATTCTGATAAAAGCAGCTTAAGGGAAAGCCTTTGGCCCATACAATTCAAGGGGTAAGTCAAAGTAACAGAAGCTTGAAGCTGCAGGTCTTCTTACATTCACAACCTTGACAGTAAGTAAGTAAGTAATACTTACTGATTAGTTTGCTTTCTAGCTTTATATAGGCCATGATCCTCTGCCTAGAGAATGATCTATGCATAGTATATGTGTGGGAGGCAGGCTTTCCATTTCAATTAACATAAACAAGAAACACCATTTAGAATATGCCCAGATGTCCCTCTCCCAGGTCATAGTGGATACTGTCAAGTTGAGAGCATTAGCACTTATGGTGAGTGTCAAATATTTGCCTTACGAGGTTGTCATGAGGAAAGGTAGGTGTGCCAGCACTTGAGGTTGTATCACAGTGTCTAATATGCAGCAAGTTTTGTAGTGGAGTTTTTAAAATGTAAGTAAAATAATCATAATGCTAGTATACAGCGGAAGATGTGCAGCTGTGATTTGCTATTACAAAAGTGCTCGTGAAGGAGGAAAGGACATTCTGTGTGGATGTGTGCTGCGTGTTTTATAGTGGACTTAATTTCAGTACGCTCTGTGTGATGTGTGAGGTCATCTGAGATGAAAATGTGTGGTACTACGAAAGAAACCGATTTCCTTGCCATGGACAAATACCTACCCTCCACCAGGGAGCAGATATCCATCCCTTTTCTCAAGGCATTGTCCTTCATAATAGAGGCAGAGCCTAATAGGTCTTAGCAAAAACAAATAAACAAAAAAAACACCCTAGGGTTATGAATTCTTAAATATAGAATAGCAGTTTATTAAAAATGAAGTATTCTGCCGGGGGCGGGGTGGCACACACCTTTAAGCCCAGCAGAGGCAGAGGCAGAGGTAAACGGATCTCTGTGAGTTTGATGCTAGCCTTGTCTATAAGAGCTAGTTCCAGGACAGGCTCCAAAGCTGCAGAGGGACCCTGTCTTGAAAAAAAAATTAAGTATTCAACATAGTCTGATGTTTATTATTTGCAGGTTTTATTTTGTCTGTCAGAATGTGCTAGAAATTATAGATGATTATCGTGGATTTTTGAATACCGTGCTTTTGTCAAAACATATTCAACGTTTGAAGAATAGTGATTATACAAAGGACCATTAATGACTGTTATAAGTATATATTAAAATATATATTAATGATTATTATAAATCTGTATTAACATATGCAGTGTTTGAAGTGAAATGAAAACATGCTATTTGCATTGCTAAATGCAACATCATGTGTGGTGTCTTTATTAAGTGTTAGACATCCTTTGCCTTCCACTGAAATAGCAGCAAGTACAGGAAGTGAACTATTAATTGTAGTCTAACAGGGATACACTTTTGTTCTTACAGGGTTATGGAATAATCCCCGGAGATATTTATTTGAAGTAGAATGGAGTGAGCTTTTATTGATCTACTATTTAATTTGAGACAACACTTTGCCTTCTTACTCTCTTGTGTATGAATGTTCAGTAAGTAATACATTCTCTCCTCTTACATTTTGCCACCTAAGACATCTTTTGGCAAGAAAGCTCGTCCAGTCGTTTTCACAACACAGAATTTGGCCTCTGTCAGTTTGCATAACAGCTGACAGAACTGGCCTTCTTAATTGCTTTATGTGATAAGAATTCTGGTTATTATGTCAACTGTAGTCAGGGGTTACCAGCTGAGTGTCTGTTCTCTGTTGCCATGTTGTGAACATGGGCATTTTGTATGGTTCCTGGGAGAGAATGAAGTCTGTCCCCTGCCTTTGTGTCTGCTAGGTAACTGATCGGTCAGTCTTATTCACCCAGGGGTGATGTCCGCAGCTAGGTCTGAGAGGCTGACAATAGCCAGATGCAAAAGGAACATCACAGTCAACACATTCATTTCCTGGTCTGATTTGGCAGGAAGCAAGCGGTTGTGACTCAAACCGTGTTTTCACAATTTGAAAAGCAAATGGAGACGCAGTGGTCTCATCACTGCCTCCTCTAGACTAGAATTAGAATTAGGAGAAGGATTATTTTTAGATTATATAAACTAATGTAAGAAGGCATAGGGTGGGATTTCCGCAGGTGTTTAACTGAGCTCTGGATGAAACGAGAAACTCTTTTTGGCAGTTTGCTGAATCTAATCCCTTGAAAGTGCTCTGCTGTGCAGTGTGATTTCCTTGGTAGAAATAAACTGTGAATTACTTCTTCCTCTCTTTGGTACTTGCAATTCCTCCTCATCTTTAAGTTTTTCCCACCCCCTTTTCTGGTTTATTTGATTACAGAAAAGAGAGTATCTTTGGTGTCTTAGTAACTGCTTCGAAAAAACACCTTAACCAAGATTAAAAAGTAACAAGGAAAGAAAATATTTAATTGGACTTATAGTATCCAGGGGTTGGAGTCCATGAAAGCGGAGCAATGGCAGAAACAGCTGAGATTTCACATCTTGATCCATACGTAGTAGGTGGCAGAGAGGACACACTAGGAATAACACTAGTCTTTCAAGCCTCAACGTTTGCCCCAGTTACACGATTTGACAAACAAGGCCACAATCTAACCCTTCCCCAACAGTTCCACTAACTGGGAACCAAAGTCATCAATCATGTGTATCTATGGTGGCCATTTTCATTCAAGTCGCCATAATTGACCTCGAGCTTTTGTATTAAAATAGCTATTAAAATTTCCCCATCCGCTGAAAACTTTCAGAAAGAAAAGGTTCGTGGTTATTCTCCATAGGCCATGTGGTCCCTCTCTGATGCATGAAAGAGACCCATATTTGGTTCTCTGTATTTGACCCATAACACACCAAGGACCTGTCTCAAAGAATAAGGCTGAATGAAGCTAGATTATTCATAATCAGGGACCTCTCTGAGAGCCTGCTTCTTACAGATCACCTTCATCTCCCAACAGGTAGCCTATGTTGGATGCAGGTAATAGCTTTAGATAAAAGCTTATTTTACTTTCTATTTCAGGTTTCAAATTTAATATAGTTCTCAAAAGGGCCATGGCATTATACCCTTTGGAAAATAGTTTATTTCAATCCTCAAATAGGATTTTTAAATAGAGCACATATTTTGAAGCTACCGTGTGAACTGTAGGTAATTCTCAGTCGATTTGAAGTATGCAAATACCTTAGCCATGACCACTTCAACATTTAAATTTCTTTTGGATTACACAAAGGAAGTGGAAATAGATGCTAAAGCGTGCAGAACCGGTAACGTGAAGCAGAAAGGCAGAAGGAAAAATCTCCATTCATGTGTGGAGGAGAGAGCAGTATCCTTGCTGTGATTATTTATCTGTGTTTCGTAGGTATTTCTAAGCTGCGGTTCAAAGATCCACACGGTTCTTTCAAAACAGCAAAACCAGAGGAACTAAAATGCTAATGATAGAAGTACAGGGAGGCTCTGGGGAGGCAGACTCTGAAAGTGGGTGTGTGATGTGACTAACATATGTTGTACACAGGTATGAGAATATCCTGAGACCTATTACTCTGTGGGATTAACGCATGCTTAAAAATAAGTAAAATGACCATTGAAATTAGAAATTCTTAAGTCCCCAGTTTTACAGCAAGTGGTAAAATTAAAACCCCTATTATTAATATGGTTTGATAGTGTATTTCAACCATGGATGGTTTCATGGTTGTAGTTTGCTCCCCTTTTTCTTTTGCTGGCTAGTAGTCATTTTTATAGTATAAAAGAACGAAGCATGTTAAAATGAAAAGGGAATGAAGTGTCGGTGCAAAGTGTTTTGACTTAGGGAATCAACGGTAGATTGTTGGGATACAAAAACACAGGTCTATCACATCTCTTCATCTTACCTTTGAAAACCTTTATAAAAGTTGAAAGAAACATGAAAAACCTCTTGTCACACTTCACAAAGATAACTGCAGTTATATGCTTCCTAATATTTTGGTTGAGTTCAGGCTACATAAATAATTGATGCTGATGATGCCAATGTAAAGAAATTCTCATCTATGAGTCCTATAAATTACATGTAATATTCAATCATGGCTACTAATGATAATGAATGACTATTTTACTTGATATTATTATCCTTTTTTGTTATTTTAGAGTGAACACTCTATATAATAGAAAAAGTACATTGTAAGTCGGGTGTGGCAGCTTGCCCCTGTAATCCCAGCACTTGAGAGGCAGAGGTAGATGGATCTCTCCCCAAATATAGTTTAAGACAGAAAGCTATATTCTGCTAGGAGAAACCGTGGAACATCCTTGAGTTGCTCCTGTCCTTTGATTGAATCAAGAAACCATGTTGAATGGTGGAGTCATATCAGTAATTATAGTTCCCTGTCCTTATGTAAATCACAAAATACCCTTATGTATACACAATTTTAATTTACAAGCCTTTAGCTTACCATGCCGCTTAGCTGTCTGAAGGGGACTCAGGTTGTCTGTACAACCCTCTGAGCATGCTAACTACAGAACGTCTGTTTACAGTGGGTAGCCTCTCCCTGGGACCGGCAGTTCAGTGCATGAAGCCACACATATGTCACTTGGGGATTTTCAAAACACATGGCTCAGTATCTTTTCATCAGAGCAGGTCACATCTTGCTTCTTCGGTGGTCTGGGCTGGACTCAGGAGGAATGGGCTTCCTCCTTCCCAGCATTCTTCTATTCTCATCACTCCTCTTCTACTTTCTGTCTGGTTGACCCGCCTATACTTCCTGCTTGGCCAATCAGCGTTTATTTAAAACATGATTGACAGAATACAGACAATTATCCCGCACCAAGAAACAATTACAAAATTCTGGTTCGCTTTTATTCCTCCAGAAAAGTGTGTGGTTAATCAGTGCTCCAACACTAAACAAGTGCTTGAGATATCAGACTCAGAAAATGGTTGCTTTGCTTCAGTTTTAGAACTTAGACTGCAGGATTGGACACACTCCTTGCTCTTAGTTCCCTAGTCTGGAAACAGCTCATTGTGGTGAAACTATATGGCAGTACCAAGCCATTCTAGACCTTATTGCTAGGAAGCAAAGGCAGGAAGGGAAAGAAATCCTTTTCTCAGCATCCACTGAAGGGCATGTCCAGAAGGACCCAAAGAACTCCCACTAGACCCCAACTCTTAGAAGATCACCCTGCTTGCCAACAACAGCAGCATAGAGACAAGTTTCGTTTTTTTTTCATTTTTTTTTTTTTTTTATTTTTCGAGACAGGGTTTCTCCATAGCTTTTGGTTCCTGTCTTGGATCTAGCTCTTGTAGACCAGGCTGGCCTTGAACTCACAGAGATCCGCCTGCTTCTGCCTCCCTAGTGCTGGGATTAAAGGCGTGCGCTACCACCGCCCGGCTAAAGACAAGTTTTGAAAACACTGGCCACTGGAAGCAAAGTGTGAAGTGTACTTGGCCTGCTTGCTTTCAGAACACTAACGTACATGTCTATGCATGGAAACCAGTTGTATTGAACACACAAAATCCTTTCAAACTGTGTCCATTAGGATAATCTTCCTTTGCATAATTTGTTTGAAACAATTTTCCTCATTAGACATACATAAAATTCTTAATACATTTTTCGACATAATGTGCAGTTTCTTTATGCCAATTTATTTTAAATATTCCTTTAACTTTTGCTGTTCCTCCATTATTCCTACATTGTAGAAATAAAACTTGACATCTCACCTATATAGTGTTACGTCACAGGATCTGAGACAACATATACTACACTGAGGTAGCCTACCTTGAAAGAGCATCAGTGAGTGATCCTATTAACGTTTAGATCAGATGAAGATAGTCATGGGTGTACTTAGAGTTTGTGGCCTATGTCTGTTCACTGATCAAGGACTAGGTCTTAGACTACTTTAAGTAATGATAGGCACTTGGAGGTTTATTGATTTTTTTTTAAAAAGACATATTTAAAATTGTTGGTTTATTATAAATTACTCATGTTAGAATATGAAATTGTACTATTCAGCAAGTATAATTTATGATTATTCTTTTCATTAATACATGTTTAAAAACCTGTACTTGATGAAAATCAAGTAAGGTTTTAGTATTTTTATTATTATTTTAAACCTTTTTAAACATTTATTTGTTTGTTTGTTGCCGACAGTGATTCTCTATGTAGCCCTGGCTGTCCTAGAACTCACTCTGTTAGTTAGGCTGACTTTAAACTCACAGGGATTTGCTGGCCTCTGCCTACCAAGTGCTGGGATTAAAAGTACCCACCACCACCACCTGGCCTATTGTACTTTATTGTTTTATGTTATTTTATTTCAGGTTTATAGGTGTTTGATTGCGTGTATGTATGCACATTTACCATGTATGTGCATGGTGCACACAGAAAAGCCTGTCAGATTCTTTGACACGAGAGTTACAGATGATTGTGAACTACCATGTGGATAGTAGGAGCCAAATCTTTATCCCCTGCAAGAGCAGTAAGTGCTGAATGGCCCAGACACCTGTCCATCTTCTAGTATATTTTAATTCTGCAGCACAGGCTGTGTAAGAAAACAGTAAATGTCCACTTTCTAGGTTTTCAGTTGCGGTGCCGTAATGAATGGGTGTGGTGGTTTTCAGCAGTTCCTTCACTCATGAATGAAAAACCATTTTGAAGACAACATTTCAAACCAAAGAAGGATACTTATTTTTTTTACGAGTTTCCTGTCAGCTCTATAGAAATAGACTATTTCCAACATTGTTATAGCCTTCTAAAAAATACTTATTTTATTGAAATCCTCCATGGAAATAAGGGATTCTCATTATTTCCAAGAGATCGATTTTTAAATCACAATCAAGTCCTAAAATACCTTTCAAGGATTTTCTATCTTAGTACTATGGATTTCTCAAACAGACTCATTTCCTTTAAAAAATATTCCTTTTTAAATTAGGTTTTCTTTTTATAAAAAGAACCATAATTTTTTCTATAATTGAAGGTTAGACTGGGAACATTATTTTCCCACCATTGAGTCAATAGAGTTGTTTTTGCTTTGTTTGTTTGTTTCTTTGTAGAAAACTGAGGCTTCTTACTTTCTAAGGATGTAATCTCTTTGAAGTAACTTAGGCCATAGCCCCACCAGAGCCGTTTCCATGATGCAGAAGCTGCATAATCTGCTTTTTCAGATAGCTGTGAACTTCCTTAAAGGTGGAAGTCGGCAGATATGTGAACTCCTTTCCTCTTCTGACCACAGAAGCAGTACAAGTCCATTCACTGGTTTACCTGCCTCTTCCGAGTCCTCTAATTTAGTTTGATTGATTTCTCAGCTCCCAAACTCCAAAGAGCTTTGACGGAGAGTTCTTGGCTTTCTCATTCTTTATCCTCTCCTCATAGTATTGCTATAGGGCTATTCCCATATTCTCATAGACTGGCTCCCACAAGACCTTAACATAGCATCCTGCTCTCTCTTCTTCCCTGTTTCTTTTCCTTCTCCTTGTTGCTTTCTTATTTCACTTCCTCTTCTTTCTCCTCCTCCTCCTTTTCTTTTTGTCTTTTAAAACTTATATTTATTTATTTTACACCCAACTGCAGTTTTCTCTCCTTCCTCACTTCCTATCCCTCCCTTCAACCTCCCCTTTGTTTGACCTCCCCCCATCAACTCCCGTAAGTTTCTATTCTGAAAAAGGCAGGCCTTTCAAAGGTATCAACAACACTTGGCATATCAAGCCACAGTAAGACTGAACTCCCCTTGTATTAAAGCTGGGCAAGGCAACCCAGTTTGAGAAAGATGGTAAAAAAAAAGCCAGCAAAAGAGTTAGATACAGCCCCTCCTCCCACAAGAAGACCAAGATTCACAACTGTCACATATATGCAGAGAATCTACATCAGTTCCTTGCAGGCTCCCTTGTTGTTGGTTTAGTCTCTGTGAGCCTCCATGAGCCCAGGTCAGTTGATCCTGTGGCTTTTCTTCTTTCTGTCCGTGACCCCTCTGGCTTCTACAATCTTTCCTCCCTCTTATCAGCAGGAATCTCTGAGCTCAGTGTAATGTCTGGCTGTTGTTCTCTTCATCTGTTTCTATTAGTTGCTGAATGCAATCTATCTGATGACATTTGGGCTAGGCACCAATCTCTGTGTATAGCAGAATATTGTTAGACATCATTACACTGCCTTTTTTTTTTTCCGCCAGTGGTGTTTGGTTCTATCCTTGGTCTCAGTGTCCTCCAGCCTCTGAATCCTGGTGATCCAGGCACTGTCAGGGTGGACTCACTTTCTTGGCATGGGTCTCACTATGGGCCAGTCATCAATTGGATACTCCCACAGTCTCAGCACCACCCCTACCCCAGCACATCCCATAGGCAGGACAGGCTGTAGCTGGAGGATTATGTAACTAGATTGGCATTCTAATCCTGCTAATGAAAGTCTTGCCTGGGCACAGTTCATTGCCAATTCGGGTGTATCCACAATTGCTAGGAGTCTTAGCTTGGGTCATCCTTGTAGATCCCTGGGAGTTTCTCTTGTATCAGATTTCTACCTCAACCCAAAATGCCTCCCACCTCCAGTTGGCTCTTTCAGTACTCTTGAGAGTATATCTCTATTTTCTTTCCATCTCTCTCTCTCCCTTCAGCTTGGAGTGGGCAGTTCCATAGCAACAATGACTGAGTTAGTGCACAATTTGCAGATACAAAGAAGTTCTGAGTACTTAAATCTACCATCAAGTGCTGAAATCAAACGTTGAATTTACAAGTGTTAAATACAGAGTTTCACAGATCTATCTTCCCTTCATATGCCATTTCTTCTCTGAAATTGCCATGCTCTTAATTGTATGCATGCGTTCTAGGGGGAGAACATCAATAGAAGCGGGGCTAGGGTAAATGTGTGGGAGCACAACCAAGAAACATGCTAAAACATGCTCTCTGCAGCTACTCTTGCCAGGACACTGCTGGGTGGCTCACATGTGGCCATAGTATCCAGGGTTGAAGAAGATAATGAAATGGAAAAGAAGACCAAGTTTACTTAAAAGTGACTCATATCAACAAATTTAGCAAAGCAGGGCTGAGAAAGGAATTCACTTAAAACTTAAGGAAGTGGAGGCTAGTGAGGTACCATTGCCTTTAATGGTAAACATGAGAAAATAGTCCCAGGGATCCCATTCTATGAGGATCTTCATAGTTCCTCTCTGTGATGTGTGCTAAGCATGTAGGTCTCACATCATGGTCCAGGGTAGCTGCTTTCACCATAGTATTTGTATTCTAGCTAGTTAATGGAGAAGGGGTAGGTAAACAAATTTCTCTTTCCTCTAAGGGTGGTGGCATCTGCGAGACTTGCCTCAATCAGAAGTGTGTCATATAGTCATACCTATATAGGAAAGGAAGTCTCTGGAGAAGACTTATCTGCTAATAGATTTACAACCTTTAACTTGAAATATCCTCAATTAAAAAAAAATAAACTAATGACAGCTGGGCGGTGGTGGTGCACAACTTCAATCCCAGCACTCAGCACTCAGGAGGCAGAAACAAACAGGTCTGTCTCTAAGAGTTGAGAACCAGCTTGGTCTTCAGAGTGAGCTCCTGGACAGCCAGTGCTACACAGTGAAATGCTGTATCAAAAAAATAATGTATACATATGAAAACATAACCTCTTCTGCAAAGAGATGCCACATACATTCACGTACTAACCAGTGAATGACTTGATGGACCCCAGTCTGGTTCTCATACACGCTGGAACTCCTATAGTGTTATTTCCATAGATGAGCACAAAGGTCTTCACTCAGGAAATGGCAGAAATTATAAAGATATTCATAAATGCTAGGATTTCCAATGTAATAATCTTTAGAAACTATATATTTTATCCTATATTATAGACTTATATTTTTATAATCAAGAAACTGAATTGAAATCATCAGCACTTACACATAAACATATTCAGAACTCACAATTCTGAATTCATGACGTCCAAATACATTCAATATGTGGCCATAACTTCTTCTTTTTGGGGATTTGTTAATATCGCTTCAATAATATTACCTAATCTTCCACTGTTATCATCTTCTCTGGCTGCCAAGTTCAATTGCTTATAACCATAAGCATCTTTCCTTTCCAAGGGTCGACTGAGTTTAGCTCATCTTACTGTTATCCCATGGTTTAGATTTAGGGCTATCTTCACTATATAGTTCCTCCTCCTTTTACATTTAAACAATTAAATCAACGTAGTGTATACAGAGGAGGACTTTGGGAGTCCAGTTTTTTTCTTCTACCAATGTGGGTCTTTGAGACCAAAGTCAAGGCATGACCTTTAGCACCCAGCACCTTTGCCGGCTGAGACATCTCTCTAACCCCGCTTCTTTCTCAGTAAGCAATGGCTGCTCTCTTTTTATAGTATTACTAGAGACGGCGGGCAAGCAATTTAAAGTGATTTGCCTCCATCTTCTCTGTTCTATTATTAGGCCAATCAAGCCTCACACCCTTGGAACAGGGAGCGGAGAGAACAGTTTTTCTGGTAATGGTACAGTTTCTCACAATCTATAACACATCAATATTTTCATAGTGTTTAGAGTAAAGGGAAAGATACTAAAATACAGCAAATTTTGTTTCTTAGCATCATAACAAGTTAAAGGTGGCTCTACATCTCATAATAGGGGAAAGGCTCTATTTAAGAATCCCAGGACCCTTGATCTTACTATCATGTGATTCTTTATGGTTTTCCCCTACTTTGATGTTCAAAATTGCCTTACCAGTTTGATGCTTCTTTCCAGCCAGTAAGAAGGAGGAAAGAAAGAAGACTGGGGCAATTTCTTTTTGAAATCTTAATATCTGAAAATGACGTGTGACCTGTATATTTGCATCCTAGTATTTAGAGCCTTTCTAAGGGGCAAAGGACGCCGGGAAACAAAGTCTCTCATTGTGATGAACACAGCTAGAATGTTCTTAATTATTATAGAATGGATTTCAGTGTCAATTGGCAGTCTATTCTTAGGATAATTTGAATAACTATTAATAGAATCTTTAGTGTGGGCATAAGAATGGATGTAAAATGAAATAGATGCCAGGTAAAAGAAATTCAAGCAACGAGACAAGATATGTATTTTAACTTAAACTTTAAATCTTCTTAGATTGCCAGTTCTTAGTATATTTGCTTTTATAATTATGTAGATAAAATGATTGTTGGTTTGCCATTGCAACAAGAAACAGCCATGCATTTCAAATCTCCTTATGGCAGCCTGTACTCCCTAAGTAACCCAGACTATGTACAGATTAAATATAAGAACTTGATCAAATAAAAGGTTTGATTAAAATGACATAATACGGCACTGCATGCTTGTAAAGATACATCATAATTTTATCCACATAATGTTTGCTATAGCATCTGCATTGTGACCCAAGGTACTGGGAAATAGCGTGTGTGCTTTTCCCTCTCTTGAGAGCTCAGAAACTCCATTTTAGAACTATTACTGAAGATGGAATTGATGTCAGCCAGGAAACTGTAATTTCCTGTCAGTTGGCCTTGAATTACTGCATTGAGTTTTCAGGCAATAAACAAACTTAGTTGAAAGATACAAGCTTCTCCCTACTTATCATTAGTACCTAAGAATATGAATGTTTTATACTGTTCCATCTCCATTACACACGCAATTATTGGCCCAGAATGATGCTCAGCCTTTCTTGCTTCCTTTTATCTTGAACTAATCAAGTCCAAACTTCCTGCTGAAGACAAGTGTATGCTGTTTTAAATGTGGGCTGCAGAGCCAATTTATCTTATAAAGGCAAAGAACCCTCCATTTCCAAGCTACAGAAATGAAGCTCTGCAGCCACGTTGCAAGGAACATAATGTTTCTCCTGTTGTTTTTATTTCTCCCATGCATCACAAGAGGAAAAGACAGGATGTTATGTGAACCCTGAGCTGGGAGGCATAATGCAAGGCAGCGTTTTTTGATATATTTTTGAATATTGGGTACACAAGAGGACGGCTTGTTTTTGTCTTACGTAACTGGGTTGCTGCTCTCTAAAAGCTAACCCACAAAATTGTGCTGGGTTACTGTTGACTCTCTGGTTGCTAAGTTACCTTTGGTGCCACAAAAGCAAGGCATTTCTGCAAAGGGGACGTTTTTGAGGATCACACCAAGGCAGATTTATTTATGAGCAGTAGAATGAGTGTACAGATTTCCCGGAGCTCATTTGATGAATCCACACTTATTGGCTAATGGGCTGAACAAGAAGTTCACCTTTGAAACAGTGAATAGGGGGAGAACATGGTACTTTCGTCGTTGTATAATCTCCGAGGCATAACAGGCTGTGGAGAAATTGTTTTAAAGAAAGATTCCAAAGATCATGACAAGGGATCATGATTGTGGTCTAGCAGGCTGATTGCCTATCTTTATCTGTCAACAGCAACCCATGGGAATTGGTTTTTCTTTAGCTGTGTCATGCCAAGGTACTAAAGGACATTGGTCACCCCTGACACCAGTAAGCAGCAGTTGTATTCACCAATGAATGGGACGGTTGTACAGAGTCCCTCCATTTACTTCTGAATGATATGTATGCTCGTACAGATCACATGCCAAGCATTTTATTATTGTTTGGCTTGTCTTTCAACATTCCTTTCACATTCTTTGTCTTTTCTGTGTGTGTGTGTGTGTGTGCTCGCGCGCGTAAGTGCATGCATGTGTATACGCATGCGCATATGTATGCATATGGATGTAGGTGCATATTCCTGTGGCTACTTGTGTATGGAGGGTGTCACATGCATGTTTGTCACATGTGAATGCCGGAGAACAACTTCACATAGACCTTGTCAGGGGCTCTTCACCTTTTTAAAGAGTATCTCATTGGTGTCAAGCTCTCACCGAGGACAGTAGTATGGGTGGGGGGACCTCTAGGATCTGCCTGTCTAGCTGCTTATCATGGAGATTGCAAGCATGTGTTGTCATTGAACTTACAGCCCATCCCTAAAATACTTTTTATTGTGATCTCTCCTTAAACCAAATAAATAATACATAATTCAGTGTATGTAATAGCTAGCCTTGTCACGAGGCATCATTTTCCTTCAGCCCTGTTGACAGAGGTTTCTGTCCCACCAGGTCCCATAGCCGTTCTGTGCAAGGAAGCAAAGAGGTCTACATTAATCATAAACTGTTTGGCCTATTAGCTCAGGCTTTCTTATTAACTAACTCTTACATCATACCATTATTCTTGTCTGTGTTAGCCACGTGACTTGGTACCTTTTATCAGTGAAGTATTCACATCTTGCTTCCTCTGTCTGGGTGACAACTGCAGACTGCAGACTCTTTTCTTTCCAGAATTCTCCTATTTTGCTCACCCTGCCTCTGTTTCCTGTGTGGTCGTCCCAACTATACTTCCTGCCTGGCTACTGGCCAATCATCGTTTTATTAAAATAATACAAGACCGTTGACCCACAGCAACCCCCGAACCCTCCTATCCTGATTTAAGTTCTATAAAATTTTAGAAATTTGTGGGATTTTTTTAAACCATATTTATGGTATTGCTAAGTTGTAGTTAGGGTTCTACATGTAGTAGTGAAGTATAAAGATGTTTTCATTCATTCTAATGCTGTATGACATGCAGACACATGCCACAATTTACTAATTTTAAATTTTTGATCATGCAAATTATGAATATTTCTAATATTTTACTAGTGCCAAGGGAGGAACAATGACTAGTCTTAGGCATCCCTCTAGCATGCATACTTCTTCATGGGAATTCACAGAGCATGTTAGAACTTCGGCAAATACTCCTCTTTATTAAATTTGGCCAAACAACCTATCAATTTACTTCAGCCGGTTCTACAATAATCCACAGCTTAGGAGGGTGCTATTTACTTCTGTCTTTTCCAACATATGCTGTTTGCAAAATTTCAACTTTTTTGTAACTTTCTGTTAGGTAAAATGTTAATGTTCCAGAAACACACTAAACACACCAGTTCTCTCATTACCACTTAACAGGTTTGTTTGTTTGTTTGTTTTTGAGACAGGGTTTCTCTATTTCTCTGTGTAGCTTTGGATCCTGTCCTAGAACTAGCTCTTGTAGACTAGGCTGGTCTCGAATCCACAAAGATCTGCCTGTCTCTGCCTCTTGAGTGCCGGGATTAAAGGTGTGTGCCACCACCGCCCAGCCGCTTTTTTTTCTCCACTTAAGTTTCTAATGTGTATATTTGCCATCCATTTTTCTCCTTGAATAAATTAAATTCCATTATTATTCATTTTGTTTATGTTTTTCTGCATCATCTTTGTTTTTGTAAGAATTCTGACTTCGACCTGTAAACATTGAAAACACACATTCCTGCACATTTTTATTTACACATGTATATAGTTTCAATTTTTGACTTTTTTGTATTTTGCTGCATGCATGGCTGTAGTACGTTTTATCAATCATTTAACTAGAGTTGAAATTTTAATGTCTTTTTTTCATGGAATATTTTAATCTTAAGACTTTTAATTTTTTAAGAATTTCACACACATATAATTAAATACAATAATAACCATGCTGGATTTCTTCCTATAACTCCCAGAAGACCTCCCTCAATTTCCCATTCCCAAATTCATGACCTTCTATAATTAAAGATGTCTGTATTTACATGGGTGTGAGGCCATCCGTGGGAGCATGTGAAACATATTAGTGGCCACACCTTCAAAGAAGAATAATTCTCGCTCCCTCAGCATTCACAAACAGCAATTGCTCCTCATTTGGGAGCAGACCTTTCTGAGTTCATACGTTATACATGTTGAAATTTTGACTGGTTTAATTGGATAGGTCACATCTGCTCTGAGTTCATGAGTACAACAGTTACATCATATCCAGAGGAAAGCATTCCACAGCACCCCTCCTTAGCCTTCAGGTCTCACAATATTATTTTTATCTCTTCTTCCATAATGCTGTCAGAAACTTGAGAAGAAGGTGGTAAAGGTTTGAGTACTCAATCTCTTATTCTCAGAAGTTTGAGCAGTTATGCACATCTTTATTTGAGTGATATTCACTGCAAAGAGAAGTTTCATGGACCATGGTGGGAGCATCCCTAGTCTATGGCTATAAACAGAAATACCTAGCAGACAATTTGACAACATACCTGCTCAGCTAAATAACAATGGTAGATTCAATCCCAGAGACAATGGGCTCTTGAGTAGGTTTATAATATGACATATGAATTCCCTTCTTTGGGGCAAGGCGCAAACCCAACCAGGAACAGTTTGTATATGCTATAACCATTATGCTACAACCATTATTTTTCCTGGATCTTCACAGGTAGCCACTATCCTGACTCTTTCACAAGCCTTTCAGCTTGATAGAAATGAATCATTCAGTATGCATTTATTTGGTCTGGAAAAATCAGTGCCTGTGTGATTTATACATTGTTAAATACATCTATAGTTTGTTTGTTTTTTATCATTTTTATAGTTATCAGTTCTATATGTAGTCAAGCTAACATTCATCTCTTCTTACTTTGATGGACTGTTTTGTTATTGGCTTTTTAAAAATGTTATTTAAAAACAAAGCTTTTGTATTTGTCTTATACATGTACACCTATCTTAATTGTTATCATTTAGAATTTCTATTGATGTATCATGAATTATATGGATCTTTAAACTTAGTAAACATCTTAAATTTTTGACATTATTCTTTCAGTACATGGTTCTTTTTTTAAAAATATTTATTTATTTATTTATTATGTATACAATGTTCTGTCTGTGTGTATCCCTTCAGGCCAGGAGAGGGCACCAGACCTCATTACAGATGGCTGTGAGCCACCATGTGGTTGCTGGGAATTGAACTCAGGACCTTTGGAAGAGCAGGCAATGCTCTTAATCACTGAGCCACCTCTCCAGCCCCTACATGGTTCTTTTTATCTCACATCTTTGTCAATGGTTTGTCATTCCTTTGATTTAATTTGGCTAGTGAGAAGTTCGATTTCAAATGATTTTCCTTAGCGTGTTTTTTTGATATGCTCATTGTTCAAGTTTGTATTGACATATACTCATTTTTTCTTTTAATTTTTCCACTTTTATTAAACATAGATCCTTTTCTTATACAATATAACCTGATTACAGTCTTCCCTCTCTCTACTCCTCACAATTCCTCTCTACATCCTCTTCAATGCAGATCCACTCCTTTTCTGTGTTTCATTAGAAAAGAACACACTTCTAAGAGATAACAACCAAGTGTCACAAAGTAAAATATAAGATAAAACAAAATCAATGTCTTCAAAGTTGGACAAGGCAAAGGAAAAGGGTCCAAGAAAAGGCACAAGAATCAGAGACCCACTCAGGATTTCCGTAAAAATACTCAAGTAAAAGCTATTATATATATCCAAGAGGACCTGGTGCAGACTCCTCTTGATCTTGTTCTAGCTCTGTGAGTTCAAATGAGTTTTGATAAGTTGATTTTGAGGGACTTGTTCTCCTGATGTCCTCAATCCTCTTTGACTCCTAAACTCTTTCTGTCTCCTCTTCTGTGGGGTTCACTGAGCTGAGAGGACAGGGAAACATCCTGTTTAGAGCTAACTGTGTGTTCCAAGGTCTCACTCTCTGAGTAATGTCCAGTTATGGATCTGTGTATTTGTTCTCATTTGCTGCAGGAGGAAGCTTTTCTGATGATAACCGAGTAAGGCACTGATGTATGAATGTAGCAGAAAGTCATTAGGAATCATTTTATTGTTACTTTTAATTTTTTAAGATTAATCATATTTGGTTTTTCCCTTGCTTTCTGGACTACCTAATCTCTTGGTTCTTTTCTGATACCAAGCAGTATCAGGTATGGTTTCTATCCTGTGGAGTGGGCCTTAAGTCAATTAGACGTTGGTTAGCTACTCCTGCAAGCTTTGTTACCACTGCCCTAGCATATTTATTTTGTAGGCAGGACAGATTGTAGTTGAAAGACTTTTGTTGTTGGGTTGGTGTATACATTTATTTTGTGTTAGCCTGCAGAGTACCTTACCATACTAAAAACCCTAGAATGTAGGGGAATGTTCTATATAGGTACCAGTTAGACTTCTCTATATTCAGTAAGTTACCGGTTGTTGTCCTGGGCGATGGGGCCCTGCTGTCAATTTGCAGAGTGCAGCCTGTGGTAACAGCCTAGGTTGTTTGGGGATTTTCATGGGACCACTTTGGCCAACAACTCAACTGTATGTAACTCAATCCTGGTACTGGAAGCTTTGTTTAGTGACAAGAGATGGCCAGTTGGGACTCAGCTTTCCCACTATAAGGAGACTTTATTAGGATTTCCTTCATGTATTTTAGGAAATCTCTACCTCTCTAAGTTCCCACAACATGACTGCAATGCCCATCAATTCCAGCTGTCACTCCCGACATTCCCTTCCCCGACACTGTTGCCCTTTGCCACCTGATTGTTCTTAGCATCCCTTAGGTGCTTGTGGTTTTTTTCTCTAGTCTTGAGGCCTTGTGGGTTTCCCCCATTCTCTTTAACATGTCTATTGCGGTTGTCATTGTTCAATTGTTTCATCAAAGAGGTCTTACTATTTTGTGAGACCTTTTCCCGAGCATTTGGTATTTTTCATGTTACTGTAAATGTTGTCCTTTTAAAGTTTCATTTTCTTAATGTTTGCTGATATTGGAAGGAAACAGAAGGGATTTGTATAAGGTGGTTTTTTATCCAGGAAACATTCTAAGCACATTCATTAATCCTAGTAATTAATCTTTGGGTTTGTTAACATACTTATATGTAGATATTAAAACATTTGCAAATAAATTTTATTTATTCCTTTCAGCTGCTTGCCTGCCTTCCTACATTCCCTACTCTCCTTTTTCTTACTCTCATATTTCCTTGTCTTGCTGCCTAACTAGGACTTTAAGTTTAAGTTTAATGTTGAAGAAAATATTTGTTAGGAGGTAGATGTGTATTATTCTTAATTAGATGAGCAGTTTTGAAAATACTTAAGGAGTGTGTGTGATGTTTGTGTTTGTGAAAATGCTATTCTAGATAAAGATTACAAAAAGACCTCCCTCTGTTCTACATTTGCTCAGAAATCTTCTTTGCTCATGAGTCAGTATTTAATTTATCATTTTATAATTCTACTCCATTAGAGATGAGCATATCATTTTTCTTTATTTCATTAATGTGGTAAATTACACTGATTCATTTAAAACCTCCAGTCAATTTTTCATTTCAGGGATAATACAAACTTAGACATCATATATTATTCATATTTTTACATTGAAGGATTCCATTTGCTCATGTGTATTTTATGATTTTTTTTTTCAATCATGACATTTGTTTGAAAATTTCTGGCGATACTTATAGTTTGTAACTAGATTTTTAAAACTTGTTTCCGCCAAGTGCTTCTTGTGTTTGTTCCCTCAGGTAATTATGACATTTATATCTTCAGGAGCCATCAAACAATGAGCCCAAGATTAGTTTAATTACCAGTTCCATCCACAGCAGCCTTCAAATTATACAACACTCACTTTTCACTCCCTCCAGTCAATTCATAAGCCAGGCCAAGATAGCCATTGTCTATTCCTTAAATTGTTTTAATGATATTCATAATGGATCTTGTTGATAGGTTTGGATCTTCCATATTCCTGACCCCCTCTTTTTGGAAATTCAGTGATGGTTTTATTAAGGTTTAAAAGAAAACCCCAAAGCAAGCAAACCGAATCTCAGCAGCTGCCCAGAGGAGCGAGATGGAGAAGAATAAGAAAGAACGTCATGCCCTATGAGTTAGGTGGACATGGAGGTCAGCCACATGACTGACAAGTGGCCACATGGTAGAAAGAAGAATTTTAGAGAAACAGTGAGTCCAAGAGTGTTAAAGGAAGTATGCTTAGAGAAAACACAGAAGACAAGAAAAGTGATTTTAATATTTCAGACCAATGAGCAGGCTTGCAAAGCTCTGTTAGCCACTGCAGTAGGAAGTGGGAATTCTGGTAAGGAAGAGCACCGTATCTTATTTAGTGAGGATGTCTCTGAATCCTTATATCACGTGTGAAGATGCTCACAGACAGAGGTATTAGATACCCAAGTGCTAGAGCTACAGGTGATTGTGAGCTACCCAACAAGGATGCTGGTAGAGCAAGTGCTCTTACCTGTTAACCCATCTCTCCAGCTTCTCCTCGTACTTATTTAGCATGACTAAAGGTGGATCTGCTTTCCTGAGTCTTGGTTCTTAGTCAGGCAATGGAGCAGCCCAAATTATCAGTGGTTCCTCCTTAGATTTCTTTCAGATCTTCAAATTGGCAATGTTCTTGCTTATGTCTAAGCCCTTGCCCATATTTTTTTTTAATACCAGAACTGTATACTGTATAATGTAAAATACATCCGTGGCAGAATAGAAGAAATAAAGAATGAGCAAAGGCCATTAGAAAGATTTAGAGAGGCAAAAATGCATGGGGATTTGCACGGAACAATTAGCTGATTTCAAAATGTTTCTTCTGATTTTTTCTGTCTTACCTGATAGCTCCCAAATCATGACACTGAGACTTGTTATAAAAACTGGGCCAATGACCTAAGCTTGTTTCTAGCTAGCTCTTATAATTTAAATTAACCCATATTTTTATTAATCTATGCTCTACCATGTGACTTTTACCTCTATCCCATTTTGTGTCTCTGACTCATTCCATATCTGGCTGGCTTCTCCTTCTTCCCAGTATTCTCTCTGCCCTGAATATCCTGCCTATCTATTGGCCATTCAACTTTTTACTAAACCAGTCTGAGTGACACATCTTTACAGTGTACAAAAAGATTATTTCTTTGAGAAAGATTGTCAGCAATCGCAAATGAACAAAAGGATGGGAAGGTAGACTTAGTCTCAAAGTTGGGAACGTTGATCCAAAGACTGTTCTACCAAAGGACCTGGTTTTGATTCCCAGCACCCATATGACAGCACACAACCATCCATTACCCTCTTCTGCCCTCTGTGGCACCAGGCACACAAATGGTGCAGATATACAACGGTAGACAAAACATCTGTGCACATAAAAATTAAAATTAAAGAAAGACTATTAACTGCCTCCATTTATAAAGAACTGTCTTCTTAGACAGTACGTTTCCTATTGTTTAATGTATTCAGACAGTAACTAGTCAGTTGTCTAAAGTGAGTTTAGGCTGCAGCAGTGATTCTAAAATTACTTGCTGTGGGTTGAAATGTAAGATCAAAGGTTGAGAGAGCTCATAAGTGAGATCACTGTTTTACAAGTTTGGAAAACTCTAGGAAGGTAGCTTCCAAATTAGTAGGACTGTGGATTTTAAGATTACTATTCTAAATGAACCATGGTGCGTTTTTACATCAAAATTGTTCTCAGTAAAAACAATGAAACTACCGATACATATAACAGTATGGGTTAATCTACAAAGCATCATGTTTAAAGAAAGATGTCCACAGATAAGACTCAATGTTTAGACGTGCCAAACATTTAAGTATCAGGGAACATAAGCGTAAAGTGACTAAAGTAGATCAACTGTGGTCCAGGGTTGAGATGGAGCATGCGGACTGAGTGAAAAACAACAGCTGGGGGTGGGGCAGGCAATGTTCTGTATTTGTTTTGCTTATGGTTAGGTTTCCATGGACGCATTTATCAAATTCATTAAAATAGATAATAATATGTATGTAGATATACTTCAATTAACCTGAGGGTTTTTTTGATACTGTTATTCAGTGCTTTTATTATTTTGGCTGGGTTTGGAGACTGCTGAATTGTATAAATACATTAAAAAGTGTATGGGAGCTCTGGATGTGGTGGAAAATATCAGCATACATGGTATGCATGTAATGCGCCAAAGAGTCAACCATGTTTCTATGGTATCTTTGGGTACAAAGTATGAAATATGAGTTGGCAAGAATAAATCTAGAACTGAATAAGTTTTAAAGCCAATGCAATCAAAATTCAAATTCTAGTTCTTTTAGTAATTATAAGACTTGTCAAAAATGTGCATTCCTTTCTTCATCTTAAAGCAGAAGGATAACAAACATCTTACTGATTCATTTTGAAGTTAAAATAAAATTGCTTTTGAAAAGTATACGGTACAGAACTTGTAGTTTTGCAATCTTTTTAAAAACTACTCTTTGGTAGATCACATTCATATATCTTCTTGATTTCTATTTCAGTGTGATGTAGGTCCCTGGTATTAATACTTTGTATAGGTTTAATTAATTAATTGATGTTATAGTTATCATACAGCAAAGAATAAGGCTTTTTAACTACTGTTATTCATGCTTTATTTAGTCATTACACATTATTTAGTAATAAATAACAGTACATGTTTTACTCTACCTTTATCTGAAATAAATTCAAACAACAATTTATCTCCTTAACTGTATGGTACAAGGCACAGGGAATTTACTGGTTTTTCTTTTCTTACAGGTGTATAGGAGTACTGTACTTTTGTATTGAAATGGAGAAGATTGAAGAGAGGAAGAGGTAGCAGTTGGAGATGATGTTCCCGGATGAATAGTTCACTTAGGAGAAGTCAGCATTACAGAACACTATGCTGGTTTGGAAGGAGCTGGAACTAAATTGCAAACTTTGCTTTTGTCATTTGATCCATGGATTTTTTAATTGATTCTTGGAAGAGATGAAGTTCGAAGCCGGCGTGTGATGGGACATGTGGCATACCAGTGTTTTTCTCCTCACTGCCTCTTGGATTAGTTTGCTGCCATTTTGACGAGATTGCATTTTGTAGGGCGAGGACCTAATGTGATGGATTTATCTTCAGAAATGAATAGACATGGGAAGAATCCGGTGAGTCACAAGCTGGAAGACCAGAAGAAGGTAAGAGATGTAAAAATTCCTTTGTTTCATCTGCTTATATGTATAAAGTAAATTTTTGTCATTGTAAAATGAGATGAGGTAAAATGGTATGCTAGTTCATAAAAATTAACCTGTTTTAAAGTATAGGGTGCTGTGAATCTGGACTTTGTTGCCAGCTGGAGATTTTATTTCTAGGATTGGTTCTCTAGAATATGTATATTATTCTACACATGCACACCGCACATGTTTCAATAGCTTGTTAAGTATTGCTGTGTACTGTCTTCAATGCTAGTGACTAGTGACATGTTATACTCACATCATGTGACCAGCTCTTACATATAAAGAGTAAAACAACTTTGAAAGAGTAGAGTGAACTAAAGTTCTGCTATGAAGAAACTTGCCTTCTTGCTATGAGAAGGTATAGGTGCATGTAAAATTCCATTTCTTATCCTTCGGCATGTCAACCTAGACCTTATCACTTTTATAGTGCTGGAAGTTGAGACAAATGTGAGCTTATATTTAATTACTTATGTGTTATGTCAATACAACTAATGGAAATATATCCAAAAGAGGGTATTCTTGAGAGTTTTAGAAGATTAAGTTTGGAAGCTGTGGAGTAAGAAGCTTAGACACCTGAGGGATCACATTTAAATCCAATTTTCAACCTATTAAGGAACTCTTCCTTGCTCAGGTATTGCACTGTTGTGAGATCCACTTAATGCTCACTTATAAGAAGGGTCAATGATAATGACTGGGAGAGGAGGCTCTGCTAATAATGAACACATTACCTTACGGGATGTTTCCATTGACTCCTGTTAGCACAGGACACATATGTGGGGATCCAGTGGCTAAGACACATGAACAAGAATGTGAGATAAATGGAGTTTTTAAGCATGTACAGATCAAAGGGACATGATGAAGACTTGCTTTTACCAACTGATGGGCGTAGATGCAGAGGCCCACAACAAAGCATTTGATTTTGGGGAATCCTGAGGAAGAAGAGAGGGCAAGGATTGTAGAAATCTGAGGGGTCAAAGAAAAAGAACACAGCTGATAGAATCACCTAAACAGGGCTCATAGGGTCTTACAACTGAATCAACAATCACAGAGCCTGCATGTGTCTAACCTTGGCCCTCGGCATATGTGCTATGGTTGTGTAGCTTGGTCTTCTTGTGGGATTTCTGAAATGGGAATGGGGGTATCTCTGACTCTTTCACTTGCTCTTGGGACCCCTTTCTTCCTATTGGGTTGCCTCATTTAGCCTTGATGTGAGGGTTTGTACCTTGTCTTATGGTAACTGTTATGCCATGGTTGGTTGATATCCCTGGGAGGCCTGCTCTTTTCTGAAGGGAAACAGAGAAAGAGTGGATATGGGGGAGATGGAAGGGACAGGACTGGGAAGAATGGAGGGGGGTACTGCAGTAGGGATGTCATGTACGAGAGAACTAATACAAATGAGTTGATTTTACATGCATCTTAGAAATCTTGTTTGTTTACCAGTCACTTTGCATTTTCCTAAAAACTCCAGTCCATTGTGTTACAAAGTTTGAAAGAGGCTATGTTGAGTCAATTGCTGGTTAATTTCTTTTGCTCTTTTGTTTACTGTGCCTAGGACAGTCACAGTCATCCCCTAGCGATGAAAAAAAAAAACAGCAATGGGTACCTCTTTTCTTGAGGGTGATGGCTATTATGAGTCATTCATTGGGTGTACTTTTAGGAAAGTAAATTTCAGAAAACACTAAGTAAAGTCCAGGGTACCTAGAACCACTTTTCCCTTCCTTGTGCCTGTAAACTTTATATTGCTACACCTGTGTAGGCAGGGGCTGCTTGTTCATTTCCCAGCCACCCAGACCTGAAATAGTCACACAGAAACTATGTTAATTACAATACTTCTTGGCCTATTATCTTGGGCTTCTTATTAACTAACTCTTACATCTTAAATTAACCACTACTGTTATTTCATATTTTACCATGAGGCTTGCGGTTTACCTGTAAGTTTCCAGGCATTTGTCTCCTTTGGCAGCTACATGGCATCTCTATGACTCTGCCTTCTTTTCTCCTCAAGCTCTCCTTGAAATTACTGCGATGTCTATTCTGAACTGTAATAGGCTCAAGCAGCATTTTTTAAACAAATGTTAATAAAACATATTTACAACATACAGAAAGGAATCTGAGTGTATTCCTAAGAATATTGTTAATTATAACCAGTTTATATTAAAGCATAGAACTTTTCTCCATTGTCAATAAGCTGCTAACTCAAAGGAGATGAGTAGTTGTAGGCAGAGACAGCTTCCACATACCCCACCTCCCAGAACTGAAATAATCACACAGAAACTGTGTTAATTAAAACACTGCTTGTCCCAATGGCTTACACGTCTTATGAACTAGCTCTTACATCTTAAATGAACCCATTCCTATTATTGGGTATTTTACCACAAGACTCATGGTTCACTGCTAAGGTTTTGGGGTATCTACCTCCTTCAGCAGCTACATGGTGTCTCCCTGACTCCGCCTCCTTTCTTTAAGTATTCAGCTTAGTTTTCCTGCGTAGTTCTATTCTGCCCTGCGATAGGCCAAAGCAACTTCTTTATTAACCAATGATACTAAAATATATTCACAGCATGCAGAGGGGAATCCTTTATCAGGTGGTTTCAGCCTAAAGGCATGCACTATAGTTTTTTTCTTTTTGTTTGATTGACTTCATTTCTTCATTTGGTAGTTCTCAGAAGGATTGAACCCAGGGCCACCTGTGGTTTAGTCAAGTGTTCTACTCCTGAGCTACAAGTATCTTCAGCTCCCTGCAGGAGGGGAGTCAATTAATCATTTTACTTGTTTATGCTTTTTAAAATGTCTTTAATGCTGATGACAATTTACCTACCGTTGTTAGACAAAGATCAAGGTGGGGGGGGGAATAAACCCTTATTACTAAAAAGGCCTAACTTTGGTTAGATTCCCTGATTTATTGACAGGAAAGAAAAGTACCTATGAGAGAGTCATTTATTCATTTCCTATATAAGGCATTTTCTGTTAACATAAAGGGAATGCAAGCCAAAGAATGAAATGAATTCTCACAGAGTTTTCCACATAGCTTTCGCAGAAACTTTAAACAATGGTCTGTAATCATGTGTAAATTCCCAGGCCAGCTCACAAAAGACTCTTCAGCTCATAAAATATGTACTCATACTAATAGAGTTTAGAAAAATCATAGAGAGTCATAATTCTGTGGGAAAACTATAAATATCAGCTTTGTGTTTGGGGATTGCAGGGTTCCAAACATTTGTGCTATTTTACTCTAGCCTTTTGAGGGGGAAGTGGAAGAGAGGGAACATTTTCAATGGGTAAGAAGAAGAATGGAAAATGGGTTCTAATGACCCTTTGACCACCCAATTGATTGGATATTAGAGAGGGAGCCCATTAGTATACAAGCCAGACAAATAAGTTACAAGGTCACATAGACAGATGGATACTCAAATAAATAAATAAATAAATAAATAAATAAATAAATAAATAAATAAATAAATAAATAAATAAATAAATAAATAAATGATACATAGATTACATACATTGATAACTAGGCACGCAAAAGAAGCATATGAGATAGATGATAAATAGAGAGAGAGATAGAGAGAGAGATAAATAGATACATGGGGCATTTGAAATTAAATTCAGATTTGTTAAGTGTCAGCTAGAATATCTAGTGTCAATGACACTTTTGTGAGTTTGCAATGTGTTGGAAAATGAAATGAATTATCATAAATCTTTGCAGATAAAAAACTGACCTCAGGTTTACCATCACGTAATTTCTAGCAGAGATCATAAAATTATGCCTGTAATTACTTGAAGTATTTGCAATCTTTCAAGAAGAATGAATTTCATTGGTTTGGTGTTCTACACCATTGAAATAAAATGTGCACACCCTAGCTGTCACCTCCTGCAGAGGTAAACGTATCACCAATATTTTTACCTATGTACCTTATTTTCAGTAATTAGAATACACTAGATATTTAAAATAATATATAACAAACTAGAGTGGTCAAAGGCACCCATTCCATCTACTACACAGCTAATTTCTCATTCTGTTTACAAACACCTTGCCTGGTTTTAGTTTTATTTCTCTAATAAATGGATTTATGCTTTTGGTGCTTCGTTTCTGAGAGTGTGTGCATTGGCAAGCCGTCTATGGAGGTGATTAGGTGAATGAGAGAAAAGAGTGTTTACAGCCCTTTCTGTGATCTCAGGAATATGCTGGTTCTTTGCCGTTTATTAATATACTATCTTCTCACAAAGATAAAAATCGGCACTTACTGTCTTAGGTGTTTTGGTTCTCTAACAAAAAACATCACTTCTGTGTAGCAATCGCTATTTTTAATTGGTACTGATATCCTTGTTCTTGGTGGACACTCTTCCTGGAATCTCACTTCCTAAATGTTATAATTCTATTAATCTATATAAACCAAATGCAAAAATAATTATCAGTTACTCAAGAGCATATAACCTCAAAAGTGCTGTTTTAGAAAGATGTGTGAGTTTGGGTGTTGCTTTTAAGTAGTGCTGTCTGTGTCTGAACAGAAGAAAACATACCTGAAATTTAACAAGGTCTCATGAACACAAGTTTTATCTAAAGTACACTTTATTAGCAATAAACAGAGGAGTGGATCTTTTAGGAATTAAAGAGAGTAAGTCTAAGGATCAGTAGAACTTTTACAGTTCATACCAGACCACAGTCTGAATTTTGACCTTTAGTTTCTAGAATGTCCCAGATGGAAAAGTTACCAAGACATTTCAAATCTCCCACGTGTACACAATGAGGTTCTGTATCTTTAAAATTTTCCCTTTTCAACCTTATTTGCATGTTTATGCTGGGAACGTTGGCAGATTGCTTTCCATTAATTTTTATTGCTCTATGGGATTGTTTCTGTGAAACCCATAGGACGATGAAAACCCAATAGATACAAATGTCACCGGCATATAATTAGTTGTGACCTTGATCTGAAAAGCTGAGTTCAATAGATTTTACTGTCAATGTAACTGAAGCAGTTTGCATTTCACACAACCCTAGGACACAAGTTCATGGCTCCATGAATATTTTATGTGTTCAATGAAAGCATTTATCACTGTCAATGATGTAGTAGATAGTATTAAAATGGTAGTATTATACACATTTTAAAATTATCGCAATGAATTGCAATACATGCTTGGTGACCTGTTGCAGACATTTTTTGCTTCATTGCTTTAATCAGAATGAGATTAAGACTATGTGTATACAAACATATACACATACTCATATATATATATATATATACATGTTCATATATACGCATATATACACATACATATAAATTATATACACATAGAGGATATTTAAATTTATGAAATGTTTAGGATTAATCTTCTCTCAGGTTTTACTTCACCAAATCAAGTATTTTATATATGCTATTGGCAAATAACAATACTTGCTGTGAGAAAGCTCATGATGAACCTCTATTATACAATGCCTTTATAAAAGACAGCCGTTATTTAAAAAATAGTGCATTCTAAAGACAGAATGTTCGAAATGTGGAGAATATTTTAAAGTAAGATATTATTATATTAATTGCTGGACAGAAATGCTAATTTGTAGAAAAAGCCTGCCACTTTAAGGTTGGCCCCTGTAGTATTTTGGACTTGAAATGAAGTTTAGGCGGGTGGTTAAATAATGTAGCATTTGCAAGCAGCACTTACTGCAAGACCAAGGCCCTCTCCCCTATATCTAGGTCGAGCAAAGTATGCCTTCAAAGAGAATGAGTTCCAAAAAGCCAGAACAAGCAGTAGGGTTAAATCCTGGTCTCACTGTCAGACGCCCCACAGTCTGCCCCAGCCATACAAATCTTTTGAGCACTGAAGGTACAATTATACCCAAACAGGTAAGAACAGTGGTTTTCATTATAACTTTGCTGATAATAAAATAATAACTAATATACAAGATTCAGTATATTTTAGATTGATTTTACTCTTTTATGTATATCTGTGTATCTGTGAGTGGTTATGTTCACCTGAGTGGTGATTTTACTTCCAATTATTAATGTGTCATGTTTGTCTGTGTTTGGAATTTGTGTGTGTGTGTGTGTGGTGTGTGTGGGTTTATTATGTATGTGTCCAAGTGTGTCTCTGTGTGGGTATGATCACATGAGTGTGGGTGTCAGCAGAGGTCAGGAGATGGGTGTTTCCCTTGAAGTTTGGGTTACAGGTGATTGTGAGCCACATGATGTGAATGCTAGGTACTTACATTGGGTCCCTTGCAAGGACACTCTCAACCACTGACCCTTCTCTCCAAACCCCATGAAGCCCATTTTAATACATATATTATTTTTCTGAAATTTGCAAAGTTTATTTTGATACGTATAAGTGTTTTGCCTACATATGTATCCTGGAGCCCAAGGAGGAGGTTAGCAGAGAGTGTTGAATCCTCTAGATCTCATGGGTGGTTATGAGTCACCCTGTGAGTACTGAGAACAGAACCTAGGGTATCTGTTAGAGCAACATATGCTTAAATCAATGAGACATCTCTCCAGCATTCCTATTTCTCTTTGAGTTCCTTCCTCTGGTCTTGACACTAACATGGAAATTGTCCATGGCCATTACCATTGTAAAAACTAATAACTAAGAATGAGTTTAAATTTCTTTTATAAAAATTTGTAAAATGTGTATATACCATCAATGCCAAAATACAGAATAAAAAACCATCACACCGGGTTTCTCTAAG
This sequence comes from Microtus pennsylvanicus, assembly GCF_037038515.1. Classification (NCBI taxonomy): domain Eukaryota; kingdom Metazoa; phylum Chordata; class Mammalia; order Rodentia; family Cricetidae; genus Microtus; species Microtus pennsylvanicus. Next base: position 17,924,617 of record NC_134598.1, read on the forward strand.
CATTCTGTACATATGCCATGTGATTTTTAGATTTATACATATTTTTCCTTTAGATTGTATTTTAGAGGGTTGAGATGTCTCAATTTGACACACCCAAAAATACATAGTCATTTGAACATTGCATAGTCTTATAAAAACAGTAGTTCCATGGTATATTTCTAGCTCTCCGGAGACCCTATAGTTTAGCCAGATGGTGCTATTCCAGATTGCTTGGCAGGGAGACAGCCAAGTGCTTAAGAACCCAGGAGTACTTGTAATTATCTCATGGAAGCTTTGAGTGTCAGGACCAGTAAAATAGATCTTTGCTCATCTGCAAGGGTCAAAGGTTTGAGACTAATCAGAAAAGTCAAAGCATGATTTGGCATTCAAAAGAGCGAGAAAGAGGAACAAGAGGGTGAGCAGAAAAGAGGGGGGAGACATCAGAAGGAGGATGACCTACTTGATTTGCTTCTATTGATGGTACACTGCCTGCTAAAGAGAAAGACTGTCTGGCAGAAGAGCAACAGGGTAGGGTGGACAGAAAGGTTGGAATATATTACTCAGAATGTGGCCAAAAATCCCCTCCAAGATTGATGATATTCTCTGATTATGCTGTGACTTGGATAAGAATTATAAGAAACAAAACAGATTTAAAGATACACCACCTGGGATGGAGAGAGATGACTCAGCTGTTAAGAACACTTGCGTCTCTTTCAGAGGACTATAATTCAGTTCCCAGGACCAATGACAGTCATCTTACAACCACCCGTGACTCCAGGTCCACATCTGACTCCTTGTTTGTCTCCATGCACAGACAGGCACACATACACATAAATACACGATAAAGTGATCCTTCAAAATCATATCTGTCCTCCCTTAGAGTGCGGGTAATGAATTCTCTTTGATTTGCACAGACTAAATGAGAAGAGCAGTAGGAAACCTTCAAAATCTTTGATCTGTACATTGTAAGAACTAGGAGTACCGCTGGCATGTGACAACTGAGAGGTGTAGTCTCTGGCTCCACTCTATACCTGCTCAATCAAATTGAGTTTAAAAAATAAACAGCTTGTGTATAATGCTCATCTGTGCTTGAGAAGGACAACTTAGCGAGCACTGCTGAGAGACCCTTGGTAGAGAAATTATATATTTTATTTAATATACATAGACATAGATAAATAGGTAGCATTGTGATGCATTTGATTGCTTACTCGTTATATTTTGCTTTCTCAAATAGTTGGTTTGAATCCTTTCCTGACTCCTCCTACTTTTAGTATTTCCTGGTATCCCCAGTGACTGAACTCCTTGTACTTGTATTATTGTGCTGGGTTTCATCTGAGGAAGCACTAATCAAGGTACTCTATGCCTGCAATTCTGGTATTGACATAATGGATTTGTTTCATGTCGGTTTCTTTATAGCATAGTCATTTCGAATCCAAACTTTCCACGACGTCCTTCGTCCTTTCTATTCATTCCTGTTTTCTTCGTAGACATCCTTGATGTTTATCCAGGTGGTGATACTATCAGCACTTGCTCTGTATGATTGGCTCTGAAACATTCAATTGACAGGTGACAACACACAGGACGTCAACAGCAACTTACAACTATCACCCTATGGCTGTGCAGTTTAATATTCATCAGACAGTTGTGAGAGTTGATATTGGCTTTCCACTATACCATAGAGAGAATCACTGAAGATATAAGTTTATGAGCTTGGTTGTGAAGCAAATCTAGTCTGGGTTAAATGATGAGGGGAGACCTACTTTAAAGGTAGGAGGCCCAGACTGAATAAAGTCTAAAGTGAACTGAGCACATCAATTCATTACCGCTTCCTTTGCTGCTGCATATTTCTGACTTTGATGGACTGAGCCAAAATAAAACCCTGTCTTACTTCAACTACTTTTAGCTCATCTATTATTAGGAAGTTATTTTTCCCAATATTGTAAAAATGTGTTGCTAGGAATATGTTATGTTGTAGTTTGTTAAATTACTCAGAGAAAACTTTCAGTCCACATAGGAAAGGTCCAACCTCGATCTTAGTTCCTCACTTTTCGCTAGATCATCAGACACCACAAAGCTTTCTGCTCTCTATGTGGTGCAGATGACTAATGAGAACAGGCATGGATGTGAGCCACCTTTCTCTCCCAGAGAGAGGCAGGGTGTGCTGTTGGACATTGTTCACATTGAACATTTGTTCGTGATGCTGGAAATAGATGAGAGTTCAGCCTATCACAGGGATAAGATTGCTAGTCTTTTCAGAAACATTATTTTTTTAAGATTTCTTTTTTTTTTTAAAGTAGAGGTATGTTCACCTCTGGGCCTCATTTACAAGTGTGCTTGATATGTGTAGGTACAATGAAATGAATACCTACACAGTTTTTATGTCCCCTCAGATTTTCTATTTCCATAAATATCTTTAACTAGGGCTGCAGTTACAAGCATCATATTTCCCTAACATTGGTGTTTTCACTGATGCTCAGAGCTGTATTATCAAATACAAGCATTCAATTCTCATGCTAGTCTTTTTCTTAAGACTGAACCGAACAGACACTTGCTACTTTTTTTACATTTTGCTGCCGGTAGCTAATTTTCTTTTATATTCTTCATTAAAGTTCAATGTTCTCCTATAGACTTTTAGCTGCTGCTTGATTAAATAGCATTGTTAGGTAAGATGGAGCAGTTTTACCTTGTGCTATCTTAGCCAGGCTCTCTGTCTTTTAACAGTTGCCAGTATTGGCAAATTGCAATGTTTGCAAATAGCTGATAAACAACACCTTGTATGTACATACTATTTTCTAATTAACATTGGGAAAGAACTTAAGGTAACACTTTTAAAGCAATGTGAACTTCTTAATTAATGTCTTTGTGTGCTTTTATTCATAAAATATTTTTATGTATTTAAGAACTGATGAAGTGATTCCTGCATTGCTTTGGAGGAAATTATAAGAAAATCCAATACATAAAAATGTATTCTAGCACGTTCTTCTTACAAATTTCTTGCATATCCATCACTAGGAACCAAATCAGGGATGTGACTAGCTATAACGCTAAACATGTGCTGGGGTCACCTCCTCATCCACTCGTTTTCCTACAATCTAAAACTGTTGGCTGAAACCTTCAGAGCTTCTGAGTTATGATGCCCACTCCTTAACAAGACTGGAAAACCCTGCACAGTCTCAACTTATTCCTGCCCCCCCCCTTCTTCTCCAGCTCTTTTGGAAAGCCATGTCTAAGTTCTATGGATAAAGCAGCTTCTTTCCCACCTTTAGGATCTCTGCCGTGAGCCCTCATTTTACTTTGTTTTTCCTTTTTTTGCATGTGCAGGTTTCACACTGTTCACCTATCAGGTCTTAATGCCATTTCCTTTCTCAATCCTGTATTCCTCTTACTCATGTGTCATTGTGTTTTGTTATACGGGAAGAATGCTGGTGTCTTCTTTACAACCGTTTCCATCTCTGTTGCCACTCATGTATGGCTTGTGTCTATAAAGTCAAGGACAGTTCCTGGTTTGGTTACTCTTCTATTTGATCAGCCACCTTGCATGTGATACAAACTCAATAGCTGTTGCAATGAAGCCAGGAAAAAAAATGCCTGTGTGAGTCTTTAAGCTATATTTTACTCAGAGAAAATAATAATAATTGGGATTTTTCTAGTTAAGTGCATTTTAAAATACAAATCTAAGTGACAGCAGCAATGATTTTAAAAAAAAAAATGTAAAGCTATATTCTCACTCCAAAGCCACTCTTAGAGAAATAAAACTTAGATTAAGAAAGTAGGAAAACACTATTATGAGGTCTTCCTGACTGGGGTAAATACATTCTGTGGCTCCTTATTGCTCCCTATGAAGGATGAACAGAACTTTCAAAGCATGATGGTTGATGTAACCTCCTGCATTTATTAGTCTCCAAGGTCTTCAAGCATTTGCAAACAAGAGGAAGGGTGTTGACAGAGGTTTCTGTCCTGCTCAGCCCCTCAGCCCTTCAGTCCCAATGAAACACACAGAGACCTACGTTAATCATAAACTGGTTGGTCTATTAGCTCGGGCTTTCCTATTAACTAATTCTTATATCTTAGGGTAACCCATAATTCTTGTCTGTGTTAGCCATGTGGCTTGATACCTTTATCAGTATGGCATTCTCATCTTGCTTCCTCTGCTTCTGGGTGATAACTGCAGACTGACCTTTCCTCTTCCCAGAATTCTCTTATTCTTTTTGCCCTGTGTATACTTCTTGCCTGGCTACTTACCAATGAGCATTTTATTAAACCAGTACAACTGACAAACCTTTGCAGGGTACAAGACCATTGCCCCACAGCAGAAGGGAATGTTTAAAATTTTATACTTTTTCTTACAAATTAGCCATTTACTTATGAATCTATTTAAGATATTTTATAGTCAGAAGTGAAACTTTACCTAGGACATTGAAACATTGGATACTAACAGATTCAGGTATTTGTGCAAGAATTTAATTTTCAGTGTTCATACCGGCTGTATAAAGATATCAAAGTCATAGTTTGATCACTGTCTACAGACTTTTCTACTCTTCAATACATGGAGGATAGAGAGATTGCCAAATTTTGTTGAGATTTTGGGGGCATCTATGAGTGCTTGGATTTTGAGCAGAGAGTCTAGTATTGATTTCTTGAGTGGTAGTGTTGATGGAGGTGAACGAATGGGGAGGCGAGCTCATTCATGCAACATTCAAGTTAGGCTGAATCCAGGCACATTAGTCCACGCCATTGTTTCCTGTAACCAGATGGTGTTGGCAGGTGTTCTGGAATGCTTCACTGGTGATGCCCGTCTCCTGCAGGGTACTCTCTGAAACACGAGCCTATTTCCTAGAGCTAAGCTAGGATCTTCTTTGGCAACTTGCAGCTGCCATATCCAGCATTTCATGCCACATACATACCTGCCTTCTAGGCATCAACTGGATCAGAGACATTGTCTTGGCCTACTTCCAGGTTCTTATTGTTCAGCTTCGTTCCTCATGGTCATGTATCCCTTCCCTTTTCTCCTCTCACGGTGTTCTTGTTCACACTCCCTTCTCTGGGGTAATGGCATTTTAAGGAAAATTTCCTAGAAAGTCAATTTCAAAGAGTCCAAGCTAAGTTTTTGGAAATGTCTCACTAGGAAAGAGAAATCTGAAAATGGATAAAACTCTACTCTCTACAGAGACCTACTAGTATTATAAAGCATATGGCCTCAAAGTTTTCTGGTTTCTTTACCGCTCAAATATGACAAATATTCAAAATCTGCTGTGCTTATATAGCTCAGGACTAGTAGGGTGCTTACCAAGCAGACAGCGGGCCCTAGGTTTCATCTCTTGCTATGTGTCCAAAACCCAAATCAGAATTACATTTTACTGCTATAATTTTATGCTCCATACCAAAGGAACTCTATTGTGTAAGGTTTTATGATTGACTGACTGAGAGTATAAAGAATTTTCCCTGGGAGGTTTTGATTTGGGTACTTAATATAGGAAATATTTTCTTGGATGAGCATATTAAAATCATATTCACCTAGTTTATAGATTTCTTATTATATCCAGAAGT
>NC_134598.1:17932642-17975142 GCF_037038515.1 Microtus pennsylvanicus
GATTAGGAAATTATTGTATGATTTATTTGTGTAGTAGCTACAGAATATTACAGTTGCAGATAACATTAGGAATTGCATGATTTCTTATAAAAATAAGGACACATAGTGCCAAGGTAATGGTTTGAATGAGAATGGCCCCCGTAGGCTCATAGATTTGAAGGTTTTGTCCCCAGTTGAGGGAACTACTTGGGAAAGATGAGGAAGTGTGGCTTTGTTGGAGGAGGTCTATTTCTGATGGGGTGGAAGTTTGAGATTCCAAAAGCCCATGCCATTTCTGGTCATCTCTCTATGTCACACTGTTGGCTAAAGATTACAGCTCATTTGTACTGTTCCTGTACATGCCATGCTGATCTGAATGCTGCCACACTCTCTGCCATGCCTTTATGGTTATGCATTCTAACTGTTTGCAACCATAAGCCCAGTTTAAGAGCTTTAACTTATAAATGGCCTCAGTTATGGTGTTTTGCTACTGTAGTAGAACAGTATTTAAGACACAGGGTTAGCAGCATAGCTCACCCAAGGTTGGCTCCTCAGTAATGTCAACACTGTGGCTAGAGACTTGTGATGATTTCTAGCCCACCACTGGATTCTTTAAAAAAAAAATCAAGCTGCCCATTATAATAGTAAATACCTTACTACTTTCTTTTCTTTAAGGGTTAATTTCATCTTATCTTTTCCTGTAAGTACCTCGTTCATATCAATAATTACAATTATATTTTCAATACCGTGTTTTTATTTGTTTTTGAATTTATTGCATGTGTACCATGTCAACAATTTTCTAAAAATTGTAACCAGAATTTCACATGCATCCATATTCTCAAACATGTATACTCAGAGAGCATCTATTTTTTTCACTGTATCCTCCAATAATAAATGTTTACTGTTAAGTGGATCATATATATAAGCACATACATATGCATGTATGTGTGCACATATGTTTATATATGAGCAATTCATATATATTTATATATGTATATGCATGCATATTCTATATATACTACTGTGAATATCTGAAAAAGTTAGCTGGATTTCAAATCAAAGTCTTAAAAAAACTTACCATGTGGCTCCTTGGGCTGTTTCAGGTTTCTGGAAGTCAAGGCTTAGGATATTCGTCTTTAGGTCTGCTAAGCCACTGTGGATCTGAAATAGAGTCTATTCTGGGTGATAGAATCCTTGATTGAGACCTGAAAGATGGACGATAACTAAGATCCAGATCCTCTAAAGAAAGGGATGTGAACTTGGCCATCTGATGCTTCTGAGCATCAGGTCTTCTGGGAGCTTCATCCTTCACCTTCCCCAGCACAGGCAATAGAAGGACGATGTCCCTGCTAACCCTGAGCTGTGCCAAAGAGCATCATGGAGCAGATGGGTCCAAAGCTCAACTTCTCAGAGGATAACATTAATCAGTGCTTTTCCCCCAAGTTCCAGAGATTGATGGAGTAGCTACAGCCCATGGGGAAAACTGTGAGTTGCTCGCCAAGGTAACAGCACTGAATTTGTGCAGTGCACCCAACCCTGCATGTGGTGGTCAGTTTGCGGTACAGAGATCTTTTACATCATGGCCTTTTGAGGGCCCTTTGAGGTCTGAGCCAAGACTTCTGCCTGGGTTTCAGCCAAAACTTCTTTCTGGCTCATTTCCCCTCCATCAATCCCCACATCCCACAAGAAAACAAAAACTTTCGCAAATAAAAACTCCAGCTTTGGAGAGCCACTGCATAGTGATTATCTGTGAGGCATGGGTACCCCAACCTTTCCCTGGGTTCCAATTTTATCAGAAAGTGTCTAACACACTGGAAGAAAAAAAGGCATGGGAACCTTTCTCCCAATAAGTTTTTAATCTTTTAACTTTTTTCATAACATCCTTTGGGATCAGCTCTTCCTTTCTTTCCCTCTGTCCAAAGTCAGGGCAGTGAGAGTTTGTGGAGTGTTGGGCCTAATCTTTGCTTCTAGGACTCAGCTACTCTGGAAGGTTGGAGCTTGAAAGGTGGGGCATGAACCCAGGTCTGGCCTGCTCTGTGCTAGCTTTCAGGGGTCTCGTTGGCTTGATGTAGAAAAAGAAAGTTCTGCTTTAGTTCTTCTCTCTCACTCCCCTAGCTTACCCCATGGTGTCTTTGTGGATATACCCTCAGGCATTCTCAGCCTGGTGTTGGAGTGTGGATGCCAGTGCAGACCAGTGTGGGGAGATGCCCACAATATCCTAATGCCAAATGTATATTACATTTTCTTTCTTTCTTTCTTTCTTTCTTTCTTTCTTTCTTTCTTCCTTCCTTCCTTCCTTCTTTCCTTCCTTCCTTCCTTCCTTCCTTCCTTCCTTCCTTCCTTCCTTTCTTTTTCTTTTTGAGACAGGATTTCTCTTTGTAGCCCATACTGTCCAGAAACATGCTTTCTAGACCAAGCTAGCCTCAAAGAGATCTGCCTGCCTCTCCCTCTTAAGTGCTTGGATTAAAAGCACGTGATATCATGCCCATCATCAATAACAATAAAATTGACTCATTGATTTAAGCTATGTTGATTTTTTTCTTATGCATCTGAGTCACACTGAGACAATTGAAAAGTCATTTCTCAGTGGTCTTACAAAAAGAAAGTACTTGTTACTGTTTCTGTATTTTCCTGGGATCAATTAAGTGTATATTAAGATATGTAGGGCAGGAATTTTTTTTTTTAGTTGTGTAAGAGTTTTATTAACCAGAAGTAAATGAGAAGGGTCGTAAAATCCATCATCCCCCTCTGACTTTTCACAAAGGGATTGATAAGACTGTGGAAATAGAGTTTTAATTCATAATTGACTAACTTGAAACTCCCAACTTTGTTGAGTCTCTTTCTGCAAAACTAACTTAAAGCTGCTGATTTTTAAATAGAAACCAATAAAGAGCCTCTGTGTGGTATGCATGACCCTAAACACAATCATGTTGGAAGAAATTGGTGGTTGCATTTTGCAAAGTATAAAGGTATAGAGTTTCAGCTCTAGAGTTATTCTGCATTTAAACACTGCTTCTGTTCTTTCCAAGTTGATCAATTTGAAAATCACTTTGATAGACTTGCTTAATTTATTTATAAACTAGGAGCGATTGTAGTATTTTCCCACATGGGTCTGAAGAACATTAAAGAAGATAACAGCTGCAAACGTGAAATGCAGTAATCCCCCAGAAGGATTTGATTGCATTGTTTTCTAGGAGTCCACCATGATGAGATTAAAACAGCTTGCACGCTTTAAGAAGCAAGAACATTGTTTATGTACAGAATCACCACTACGTAGTCTTACTAGGAAAGAATTTGCACAGAAGGGTTTTGTATCTAAATTTGCCTTCAGCAATTTATGTCAGGCTGATGAATGAACTTAGCTATACCACAGAGAGGTGTACATGCTCCATCCTAGATTAGCTCCCTGCACTTTGCTAGCATTAAAATACAGTTCAGATGAGAAGAATTCAAAGCATGTTCTCCCCAAGAAGAAATAAAGAGACTCCACATTCTAGTTTTAGTTATTCACATAATTGTGCTTACTCATACAGATTTGCAATTTTGCATTAAGTCTGGATTGGGATTTTTGCACAACCTTACATGCGATATTACAGCGAATGAACGAGCAGACTGCAGAGCCCTGTAGACCCAGATATGAATAGCAAGATTGTATCTCACTTTTGTGTTCACATCATCCCTTCCACTTCAAAGTACTCATGGACTTTGAACACTAAACATAGTCAGAGACAATGAGGCAGGTGTATGAGTTCTATAGTAGATACCACTGAATAAGAATGATCAACAACCAGAGAGGAGGAAAAGAATAACCTCAGAAAACAAATGTATTTCCTCACAGCCTGGTTTCTTAGAATGCTTCTAGACACCATTCAGCTGGAAAATCCTGGGAGACAGCACAATATCTGTGAGATAAATACTGTTCTTTTCATAGAGTATTTAATTTTTTTTGTTTGTGGATTTATGTGTGTGTTCATGCATTCATGCGTGCTGGTACAGAGGACAGAACTTGGCACCAGCTGTCTTTCTCTATTGGTCTCTATCCCTTTTTATGAGACAGACTTTATTGAAATTGGAACTTACTATGGCCTAGGCTGGTTGACTACGAAGCCCCAGAATCTACCCGTATTATCCCCCTAGTTCTGGTGTTACAGACATAGACTGATACACTTTGCTGCTGCATTGGTCTTGGGATGTTCATGCTAGGGCCACAAACATGATGCCAACTTAGCATCTCCCTATAGAGAATTCAAAACTATATAGTGTTTATTCTTTTCTATAAAGAGGGAACACATTTTGAACAAAATTTCCCCCACTGTTCATATCTAATTCCTTCTGTATTCCCACCCATGCCTCTCCCACTTCCATTTCCTTCTTTTTATAACCCACTGAATCCAATCAATTCTGCTCCTATATGCCTAGCTGTGAAGCAATTCACTGGTCAAACTTCCTTGGGCCAGATCCCTGAAGAAAATGAGTTTCTCTCCCTTAGCAACCATCAATTTCCAATACTGCCTCAGCTGGGGGTAGGGATTCTTGTACCTGTAGCTGGAAGTATTCTCTATCCCTTCTGGTCCATTGAACCAGTTTCTCTCCCTCCTGGTGGTCCCCACAGCTGCTATTGAAATAATCACTCAAAGGCTAATATTAATATTTGGCTTATGGCTCTGGCTATTACTGGCTTGCTCTCTCTTATATATTAACCCACTCCTGCTTATCTGTGTATTGCCACATTGCCGTGGTGTTACTCTAGGTGTTTTGGCATCCTGTTCTATCAAAGCTTGCTTGCATCTTTCTTGACCCCGCCTTTCTTTTCCTCTGTATTCAGTTTGACTTTCCCACTTGACTCTATTCTGTCTTGCTATAGGTCAGAGAAGGTTTTTTTATTAACCAATGGGAGGAATACATATTTAAAGAACACAGAAGGACAACCCCTATCACCTGATAGTCACAGTTACTATCCTCTCATATCTTAACTAAGACATTTTAGGTATAAGAGTTAGACTCCTCAGAATAGGGCAGCTATGGAATAATCTCTGTTATTTGCCTTTTACCTAGAGCCTGAACATTTAGTATGTGTTTGTGTTCCTTGCTGGATGTTATTCTTGTTGGTTGAAGTTCTATTTTTGTGTACATTATTACCCTTTCTTTTTCTTGGACAATGCTTGATATTTGTTCTTATTAAATATAGGTTTTTATTAGATTTAGAACATTTTTATTTAGACAAATGAGGGAAGTGTTAGGGGAATTCATTTTGCCAATAATTTTGGGGTACCAACCTTAGGGCATGGCTTCTGTGTGTGTACATGATCTCTTGTAAGGAAGAGGAGGGGTCTCTCTCTCTTGGGAGGTCAGACAAGACATGGGTCTTGCTTGTTCACATCTCCTCTGGGCAGAACGGTGGGACATGGCAGTTGGACCCATGGTGGCTTTCATTTTGTTCTGTATTTGTGAGTCTGTATTTCCTGTTGAATACCCATAATAAAGCCTCTTGGCTATTCTGAAATCATGCACCCTTCCCTCATCCATGCTGGCTTAATCGTGTGTGGGCACCCACATCTGGTGTGAGTTTGTGAGAGAATCATCCGAGCTGTCATGTCAAGAAGACAGTTTGCAGCAGTCCTTCCTGATCTTTCTGCTCTCTCTTCCTTCTATTTCCCTGAGCTCTGGGGGAGGGTTATGATGTCGGGGTCCTGTAAATAGTTCATCAGTACAAAATAGACAATCTCTCTTCACTTTTCACCCAGTTGTGTATCTGTATTAATCGTCGTTGACGATACAAAGGAGTTTCTCTGATAAGGACAGAGAGCTACGCTGATGTATTAGTATAGAAATAAGACAGTTTAAAACTACATCCATTTAACATAATAATAGTAGTGGGTTCTCCTGTAGGGTCAAGGAGTCCCTTAGCCCTGAGTTTTTGGCCAGATGTTTGGTATAAGGAATGAATTTCTGCAGTATGCTAGGTCTTAAATACAATTAGAAAACAGTTTGTTACGCCTCTAACACTCATGCCACTATTGTTTCCAGCGGCATATCTTGCCTGGCTGGTCATTTCTGTAGCTATAAGGGTTCACAAGCTGGGTAAGGCTGCACTTACTTTTCTCTCCTAGCAGAATGCATAGCACCTTCTGGAATTATGACTACTATTACATAGGAAGGGCTTTCCAAATCAGCATTAACTTGATTTCTTCATGTCCTATTGTGAAAGTGTGAAATATCTTCAAGAATTAGGTTGCTTCACATAAATTTTCTCTGTATAAGAGAAAAAAAAATCAGGGAACTATTCAATAGCCTGTTCCTTTCATTCACCTCTATAGGCTGATATATTTGCTCTGATGGATAATAGGATGTTTCTTAGCCATAGTTCCATGTAGATTTTTAGTATTTTTCTCAGTAGAAAATGTTATAGGATTGGAAAATCTTATGATTTTTCTCATTTATTTTTTTTCTGTGAAAACTCTCAAGTTAAAGATATTTCTGGAACATGCATAAAATAAAGAGTCAATAGTATTATTTCTGCACAGATGGAAGAAACTGATGTTTGGAGATTAATGAATTTCTTGTATGTTTAGATCCAGACCATAAAATTCTTGATCAGAAATCAAATGAATAACAGTTTGATCAGTCATATCCAAGAGTGTCAGTTGAGTTCAAAATTATTCTAGATTTGCTAGTATGAAAATAATTGTACCCATAAGGCCATAAGTAAAAGCATAAAGATATAGGCACACATTAATATAACCATGAATTTATATGTTTCTGTAAATACATATATATATATTTATATTTTTATGGCATAATTACTGTGGTTTACTTAGATGCCTATCAGAGATTTTGTTGAATTAAATATTAGGAATTCCTGAGATGGTTGATTGATTTTAAATGTGTTTCCCTTCTGTTGAAGTAAGTCATCCGAAGTAGAGTTCAATGATAGGTTGTTTCATTGTTGTTAGAAACTAGACATTTTAGGCCACTTGATAGACAGAGTCTGTGGGTGTTTGGCATAGTCTCTGGTGTCAGATTCTGCTTTGGATCGTGCCTACTCATTCGGCTTCCCTCCCAGGCTTCTTGATCACAAAATTGAAGGCCAGCTGCTGCGTGTCATTAGGAAACCCAATGAGTGTCAACATGGGGCTGGGGCTGTCAGCTCTGGTTCCCAGGTCACCCTGGGAGACCTGAGCTCATGCTGTTCAGGGCTTGGCGCAGGGTGTTTCCATTCGTCAACAGGCCAGAAGTGTATGAGTTTCAAAGTGTGGAATGTTTTCGGTGTTTGCCATTCTGTTTTTTTAGTTTCAAATAAGAGAATGGGCATTCTTAGGTTTCTTGCCAGGCATTATTGATGTGAATTGAATGGCCCTCTTTGTATTTCCCCCTGAAGCTTTAATGAAGTAGCCCTTTGCATTCACTCAGTGATCCCTGTAGGTTCAGTCAATCCCTTTGTCATAGAGCAAAGCCTCAAGAAATGCGTTATGTGCTGCGTTCCCCTTAATGAAGACACTCCTATTAGTCATGTTGTGCCCCATAGCCTAGCAGTTGCTAGGACTAGTCATTTGGTGTGATGTCTTGGTCGCTGCTCCTACGTATGCCGCTCTTGTTCACATATGCTAAATTGCTAAGCTCTACTAAATTCTGCTGGATGTTTTGGCTGAATAATTTCTTCTGGCAGTTAGAGTGCTCAGGTTGTCTGTATACTGGATGTTGTGAATTTGGTTTACGTTTATGAAACCATTTCATAAATGTTTTTCTCCAGCAACGTCTTTTAAACGAAAAGAAAATGCTGACATTTGAATGGAAAGGCCACCAGTATTAGTAAATGCCAGAGGAATTCGACAAACATCCCTTCTCAGTGGCCTAGACAATTGGGATCTAATTCTTCTTGGGCAACAGATGGAGGTAGAAAAAGCCGCGCTTCGAAATGGTATGAGTCTCCAGTTAAAGGACTTGGTGGGGTGCCATGAAGCAGCCCTGCTTTTTTCCAGCCTGTGTGCAAAAGGGAAGCCAGCTCTCGGAGAAGGCTGACTGCATCTCAGAACAGAGTGAGGTGAATCACCCTTGGGTGTTTAGAAGCCATCAGCGTTTAATAAGGGATCTGATAGAAAATGGATGCTATTATTACACTTCCACCTTCACACATGTTAACCCTATGATGTATATGTGTTTCTTTATGCTTGTCTGTGCCAGTGTATTTAATCCTATATCAAATTTATATAATAAAAAACTGAGGACTTTTTTCTTGACACTGTTACCTTCCTCTTTCTCCCCAGATACTCTATTTCTTCTCCCCAATGTGAAAACATGTGTTTTCTTTGTGATTGGTTGTTTTTTGGGGGGAGGGATAAAATAGGAAGGAGTTTAAAACTTGGTAATCTGCCAAATGTTTTTCTCAGTATTTTATGTCACCATTGATGTCACATGATTCTTATATCTTGGATATATTTTGGCTCAGCTTGTATCATGTGATGTTTAGGTACTGAGTTTTAATCAAATTTTACATAATTTTTTATCTGTTGTCATTTTCAACAATTTGTGCAATGCCAGTAATAAAAAAAATAATGTAAGACTGGTATATTTTACTCAAATACCCATGCATGATTGAACAATAATAAGACCTACTGTTCAATTTCATGTATTACATTCGAGAATTTGGAGGAGGGGTTTTCCCATGCATTTCAACTGTAGACACCTTTTTATCTGTTCCTATCATTCATTCATGGCCAAAGCGGAATTGGGAAGGAAGGAAGAGGGTAATAATTTTACTATATTGAACATATTATCACAAATTTTTTAAAAAAGCAAAACACCTTTACTTATGACAGTACTGGCATCTACCTTCATGCAGAAAGAATAAATGTGATAATCTTGATCTTCTTTCCAGCTTTTAAGTAAATGTACCAAAATATTATAACTGGTTATCACTGACTTGTCAAAAGTCGTTGTGTATCATAATGGTCTGCCAGCAGCAATACTGGACAGAGCATTGCTCAGTAATTGATTTTGTTAGCTGAACATCTGGTAGAACAGCCTGCATATTTTCGTAGAAGAAATGTTCCCCAACTGAAATAAGCTTGCTGCTTGGTTTGAGAGCACTGAAGTGCCACCCCGGGGCTCTGAGCATAAAGCATATAGAGACAACAGACAGTTTAGTCGATTAAAGCCAATGAGGATGGGATGAGACCCTTGTCATACATGGACTTCGGTGACAACACCCCCATCCCAAGTATTCCTAGCTAGTCTTTTAAATAGAAAGCAGATGGTACCTGGTCTATAATTGTTTTACTTGATACTGCTTATAGTTAGCTATTCTTTTTCTTAAGTGGAAATTATCTTTAATAAATGCCAGGAAATAAAACGTCATTATGAGAAGAAAAGAATTCATTACCAGAATACAATACTTACAAAGTGTTTCTATGGTACAAGTTCGTAGTGACTAGAATGTGGTGCTGATTGTGGAAAACGTCCTAATTTGGCTGTGTTTTGTCTAACATGTCTGGCATGTATTGGGGCATTGTGTGGTGGCTTGATGTTTTTCTCATAAATGTGTGATTTTAACAATAATGAAAAGTTCATTATTGTCTTACCCAAAACTGACTTCTATAAATGGCTTGTTATAGCTTGTGATCAGGATCATAAAATGTTTCTGTTGTTATTTGTTTATTTACTTCTAAGGATCTCATGACACTGTATATTTTCTTGAAGAACATTAACCAAAAAGTTCTCTATGGTAGTAATGAGTTGAGATAAATCTGGGTGACTGAATACATTGACACAATCATTGACATGCCCTGTTTGCCTAAAACTGCAGCAAAGGAATGTCTCCTGAATAGACTGAAATTTCCTTGTGATAAAAACATGCATTGTTAGTATAAACAGTACTCTATTATAGACCTGCTCAAAGGTTCATGGCTGCAGTGGTCACCAGGGCCAAACCTGCTACTCTTGTATTCCCAAAGAGACACACTGTCAAACTGTCTCCTAAAAATTAATATACATGGTTGTAGACTAACTCTGTCCTCAGCCTTCATCAGAGAGACTTCTTTTTGGAGCTAATGTAGAGAAAGGTGGCTGGTCAAAGTGCTGAGAACAAGTAGCTTGGTGAGTACCAAGCTTTAAAAGGGACAGGGACATTCCTGTTACCCCCTTCAGTGCTCCAAGAACACTGAAGAATAAGAGACAGAAAGATTTTAAGAGCAGGATAGTGGGGAAGAGAAATGTGAGACATGGTCTTAGTGGAATGACTTGGCCACGACACTCATGAACTCAGATCTTCCATGGTTGCCTGTGTAGAGCCTGAAACATTGAGTCATAGATAGGAAGAGGCTCATGAGATTCTGGCTGTCCAGTGGAGCTACTAGCAGTTGGGGGCAGGAAGCCATTGTCTTCCAATGCGGCCATTGATGGATTATTCATGACTTAGTGGCTAGCTTCAAGCCCATACCCAGAAAAGTAACCTCAGTTAAACCTAATGAGTCACAAAGCAAAATCTGTAATGACAACACAGAATAGATGGAAGTGGGATAAGGGATTGGCAGGGGAAAGGGTTGGTAGGGGTAAGTGGAGGATAAGACAGAGTGAAGGAAGGGGCATGACCAGAAAATATTATATACATGTATTACACTGTCAAAAACAAAGCAGAGAAAAAAATTAGAGCTCAATAAAAATCAATTTAAAAAAAAACAAAAAAACCCAAAGTAATAAAGAGACATAAAAATGGTACCCCAAAGTCAGAGAAGTAATAACAGAATGAAGAACAGGGGCTAGAGAGGTAGTTCAGCAGTGAAGAGCTTGCCTAGCTGGTATAAGACCCTGGGATCCACCTCAAATATTGAGAAAACCTAACCCAAACAAAACAAAACAATAAAAAGGTAGCCAATGGATTGGGAGAAAGCCATTTCTCTGACAAACAATTAAACGCCAAAATTTTCAAGGAATCCGTAAAACTCAGTAACTAAACAAAGAAAAACCTCACCTAGCCTAATTAAAAATGGGCACCGGCTCTAAGTAGACAATTTTCCCAAGAAGATACACATGCAGTCAAAAGATAACAGAAAGAAATGCAACATCTGCAATCATCAGGGAAATACAAGTCATAACCCAGAGGCTCTACTTCACACCTGTGCAGTTCTCCCATCCGGAAGATACAACCTGATGGCTGCTGGCCAGAGTGTGAACAAAAGGAAATCTTGATATGCTATTGAGAATATAAATTTACATATCCATGATGGGAATGATTGCAAAAGCTTGCCCCTCAAAAAATTACAAATAAGCCAGACATACAATACAGAAATCCATATAAATAGCATAACCTTGAAGAAATAACGGCTCCGCCCTGTTCATTTCATCAATATTGAGGGGCATTAGGCAAAAATGGTATAAGTGTCTGTGAATGGATGAGTAGATATAATTGTGATACATATATATAAAGAAGTATGCATGCCTATGGAATCTATTATAGATAATATACATTACTATATGTTACATATTGTGACTTTATATATAATGAATTATGATCTTAAAAGGACATCTTATAATTTATAATAGGTGGATGAGTCTAGGTACCAGAGGACAAATCTGTGTGATCTCACATATGCCATGTGACATGGCCAGAGACATTGAAATGGCTACTAGAAAGGTATTTCCCAGGGCAGGAGGCAGAAAAATGCCGCATGGTTGTTCACTAAGCGTAAGATTGCAAGTGTCTGAGATGTGAAAGTTCAGGGATCTTATTATGCCAGGTGATTCTCCTTAATAATTTTGTGTACTTGGAATAGGCTGAGAGAGTTAGACTTCAAGTTTCTCACATAAATGCATACAGTAACGCTGTAAGGAGGTGCTTTGTGGGTTACTTTGACTGCAGTAAGCATTTTTCTATATGTAGCAAAATGCGTTTCTATATTCCCAAAAGATACACAATTTTTATTTTAAAAAGAATGCTTTGGCATTTCATTGAAGCTCATTGCTGTATATGGAGTACATTGTAAGTGACTACTTATAGAATCCAGTATAATTTACTTTTATTTTTGCCACAATACTTAATATTAAGCAAAATTTTATATAAGAGATGAAACATTGTATACAATCTGACATATGTTTATGTTTAAACTTAAATATTTGTTATATTCATTCAGATTTAATTCTAACAGTTGAGTTTCTGGTGATGATATAAGAAAGAGAAATATTTGAAATATATGTCTCATATAAAAGTAGGCTTACCATAACAATAGTTCCAGTCTGGTAACTAGTAGTGTCTGGGAGGTTAGCCAGGCAAATTTAGGTCCAAATCGCAGCTTTCTGTCTCTTCTGGCTCTTCAACATGATTTTTTTTTCGGGGCTGTGTTAACAATAGCATCCTTGAGACTGTTGCTAGAAAGACAACATAGTGTGAAACTTTACGTACATGATGCATGGTAACAATTCCTGATAGTGTCAACAGATCAAATTAGGTTCATTTACTATAAGTGGTTACCATTTAATCTAATCAAAATAAAAATAAGAATCTAGGTATAATGTGTTTAGAGAATAAAATTCACCATTAAAATTTCTTGTATCTTAAATGAAATTGCATAAAATTTTACTCTGGGATTTATTTCTGACAGCCACCAATTCCAGAGATTATATAGGATGCTCAACATTCTGTAGTAAACTGGTATTTTCAAAATAGGAGTATCTGAACAATATGTTCAAGGAGCAATTTTTCATTTCCAGTTGCTAAATTATGTGCTAAGAATACAGACCTTAGATGGCACTTTCTCCACTTTTAAGGTGACCAAAGACTAAGAAAAACATTTCAATGGTGTACAGAGGAAAGCACAGTTTTGTTTGGTACCAAGATGACATAAGGAACACAGTGGGGCTGACCACTAGAGGGGGCTCCTGGGCTCTGCTGGCTCCCTTATGTATATGGGGAACAAGGTTGTAGCCATTTGAAGGGATGAGAAACCTGAGCCAGTTTGGTGGTTTTGAGCATCCAGATGCCTTTGAGAGAAGGTAAAGCTGATAGATGGAATGGAAAGAGATAAAATTATGTCATTGATAAAGGGCAGATTAGTGATAGGACCTAAAGACAAATCCGAATACTCTAAGGCACACCAGTGACATCCATGGCAATTATATTTTAGAAAATCTTGCACCATTCAATTGTGCTTTCAAGAAAGACATTTAACAGACTTTCATTGAAAATTAACCAAGTAGCAATGAATATGAATGAACATTTGCAGGTATCTCTGAGTAGGATGTAGAGTCCTTTGGTATATGTCCAGGAGTGTTATTGTTGGGTCATCTGTCACTTCCATTTCTTGCTGTTTGGCAAAACTCTACATGGATTTCCATAGTGGATGAAATAATAGTTGATACAGGGATGAGCTTTCCCTACAACCTCAGAAGCATCTGCCATCATTTGATTTTTTTTTCTTTTGCTAATAGCTGTTCTGATTGGGGAGTGAGGAAAACTAAAATTATTTTTAATTTGCACTTTCTTAATGACTGAGGGTATGGAGCACTTTCAAGCATATTTATTAGTCATTAACATTTCTAAGAACTCTCTATTCACTTCCAGTATGCATCTAAAAAATAAGTTGTTCATTTCTTGCTGTTTTTTTTAAGTTCTTTATATATTCCAGATACTAATCCTCCCAATCTGGCCCCACTGTGATTTGCCCTTCTATAGATAGCTGATTTTTCTATGATGAGTTTAACCATGAAAACACAGTAAATAACCAGTTTCATGGTTAATAGGTTTTAGAAGTGTGTTCTTACAAAAAAAAAATTTTGAGAGTAGATGCAAACAATCAGTAACACCCACTTTGAAAAACCTCATACACAGCAATGGGTTTAATTATGCAATTTTAATACAGAAGTCAGTTTTGTTCTCACTTTGTGTTTGAATTTTTAATCATCAACACCCTAATTTACTATTTGACAATATAGTGTCTGGTTTGAGTGCGTTTGTTTGTTAAATACCTCTGTGTTTACAAATACCCCATGATGTAGGGCAATTATGACTCACGTTTTGCATGAGCTAAATGAAACCCAGAAGGTGGGTGACATGTTCAAAGTCATGTGGCTGTTGAATGTTAGTGTGAAATTTGAAAAGGGGATCATGTATCTTATGACTGCCAGGCAGGCTAATACCACAGCTTTGTTTTTCCTCTGAAGAACAAAGATTATAATGGTAGATTGCAGGCTGATTTTTTGGGGCAGGTGGAGGGGCTTTAGCCAGTTTGCATTTTTTTTTGTCAAAGGTGTCTTTATTTTCATAACTGCAAGTTGTATAGCTTCTTGAACTTTTGAGAAGCTATTAGTCTTCCAAGTGTCACTGTCTATAGCCAGGGTGATGTTGATACTAAGATGAATTAGAGGTGATTTTTCGTCTTTCAGAAACAAACTGTCTCAGACATACAAACAAGTAAATTAAAATATGATTTATTATGCTCTGTAAAAGCATGTAAATGTAAGAAAGCATAGAAAATAAAGAACTCTCTGCTGGTAGATTTCTCAGGATTGCTGAAGTTTATATGGGGAACAAAGGGTTAAGAAGGATTTTTCCTGGCCAACAGAATTTGAAGTCATAAGCATGTTTGAGTGAATGTGCCATATTACAGGATGACTAAGGTCGTTTCACAATAACAAGAATTTTGTGTGCTAAGAGCATCATACTTAGAAGAGATAGGAAGTGAGGAGTTCAAATATACATCTATGTCAAACAGAGACAATTCAATTTTCTTTCGTACATAATGACGAATTTCAGACGTTCTGATGAAAAAGATGTGTTTTATATGAGATTTCTGAAGAATAAACTGTGGTCTGTCTGAGGGGTGTTAGTCATCAGACGCTTCTAAGCCAGAGGTTTAGACAGTTGTTGTTCAAGCAAAGTCTGTGAAAATGAAGCCTGCAGAATTGGTTGTGTATTTCATAAATACTGCTTTAACTGCTATACAAGGTTCAGATTGTCCAACTGAACTTATAAGGAGGGAAATTTTTCTTCTCAGTCAGATTTTTCAGCCCAATCCTAATATAGAGTCTTCAGTGTTACAAAGGCTGGTATATGTCCATCTTTCCTCAATGATAGACACATTTACCGTGTATTAATAGATATGTCCAATACATAGTCTGGTATGAAGATTTTTGTCCTGTTGGGAAGGCAGATTGACAAAGATTCAGCAATTTGAAGCTGTGTCACACAGTCCGAGAAGACTATTAATGGAGAATTCTGTGGACCAGGACATGACTCTAAAGGCCAGCAGCATTGAGGCCTGGACAGGAAATAAAAGAACACAGTCATATTTTATTTTTAAAATGGCAGAGGGAAGCCGGGCGGTGGTGGCGCACTCCTGTAATCCCAGCACTTGGGAGGCAGAGACAGGCGGATCTCTGTGAGTTCGAGGCCAGCCTGATCTACCAAGGGAGTTCCAGGACAGGCTCCAAAGCTACAGAGAAAGCCTGTCTCGAAAAACCAAAAAAAAAAAAATAATAATAATAAAAAAATTAAAAAAATGGCAGAGGGAAAGATATGAAGAAAAATCGGAAAGAATAACATTCGAATTCACTTGTGAATTCTAAGCCATTGGTCCCATTTTATTTGCTTCTGTAACAGCAGTCTTCAACTTCATGCCCGTAAAATTGAAGCTACCCTGCAGCCTTTTGCCTATGAGAAAACATCCCCCAGGTTCTCCCAGGGTCCATTCTTAATTCCAACATGGCCTCAACCTAGTATTCATTTTAGTCACAAGTGACTATTACTAAACACCAGGGGATTTCCCAAAATTGTAAGGCTCTTCGCTGTCAATTCTGGGAAATGAACGATTCACTTTCCCTCAGTTTCCCGAAATTATTTACCATTTAGCTTCTCCACATGGAGTGAGACCCAGCAGGGGGGATCTGTAGGTTGTCCTGACACTGCTTTTTGGTCATTTCTCTACTTATGAAGGAGAGGGAAGAAAGTATCATCAGAACGCCTTGGGCCTTCTGATGGTGGCTTTTATGGATGATAAACTTTAGAATTATTTCAAAGGATCTTTGCCTTTCGCTCATGTGCAAGCACAGCAACTCGTGCACGCCTGTCTGTGAGAACTGAGTGAGTAAGTGTTGGGAGTTAACAAGTGCTGAAAAGGTGAGAGCTCTAACAAGGGTATGAGGCGCATAGTGAACTCTGATCTCAGCTCTAGCTAGTCTCAACAGATGGAAGACTGGCACAGAACGTGGGACAGAATACAGTGCTCTGTGGCTAATGAAAATTGAGAAAGAGAAGGCAGAAAATGCGGACTGCTTTTAAAGACCCCCCAAGGACAAGCATTGTGTCTGTAGGGATGTGTGGAAGGTGGAGCAGTGCCAGCAATTGTGGGCAAATCTTTCTTTCTCTATCCTTCCTCCTCTTTCTGTTGTCTGCCTGTGGAAGTTTGATGCTTATTTTCAGGATGATGGGAAGAACGAGATACGCAGGCATCACAAGAGAGACATATTTCAGTGTGGGGAAAGACCGCCCTATGCAATATAGAAGTGAAGGGCAGAAGTAGGGTAGTCTATGTTAAAAGTTTAGAGATGGAGTTTGAGGGCACAGATTGAGAGTTCTTTAATTTTAGTCTCCCCCCTGTGAATTAGACAGCTAGTTTACTAACTATTTTGGACTGGCAGATTGAGTATTCCGGGAGAGTGAGGGGTTATGTGAGAAGGGACTTACGAGAAATACAGAGAGAGGGGAAGAACATGATGGTCTTTCTCGGTGGTTCTCAAACTTCCGAATGCTGTGACTCTTTAATATAGTTCCTTGTGTCGTAATGACGTGTACTACAAAATTACTTCCGTGCTATCTTTAAACTGTAATTTCGCTACTGTTATGAACCACAATGTAAGTATCTAAAAGGCAACCCTTGTGGTGGTCATGACCCAAAAGTTGAAAACCCCTGCTCTAGAGGGACTCAGATACTAAAACCAGTATGAATGGGTGACTTTCTTCTGTAACACTTTAAGTTCCAAGGATTTGGGGAGGACTCAACAGTTATCTTTATTCCAAGGTAAAGAGATTGGCAAATAGGTTAGAAGAATGAAGTGAGGCTGTTTATAGTTTGAGACTGTGTAGGGAAATAAGTGCGAAATAAGTAATAGAATAAAAAAAGATTTCCCAAAAGATTCAGTGGGCTTAAAATTATATACACAGCTACTTCAGTAATATGACAGAGGTACTTGGTGGTGAGCCCCCAACAGAACGTAGAACAAATCATCCACAAGTCTATATTCTTAAAATAATTGCCTGTTTGTGTATTTAGAGAACATAACTTTACTCTTCATTCTGCTTTTGTTTTTGGATAGAGGTTACTTTGGGGACAGAGCCTCCCCAGAATGCTGTCTTCTGCAGAAACAGGTTGGACAAAGGACTGTGTTGCTTTGTGATAACACCTTTTCTTCTTTTTACCATCTTTGAAGATGTCTGTCCTGATCTAGTATGAATTTTTTTCAGTTTATGAAGCAGTTAAATCCTGATAAAAGCAACCACCAACTGAAAAACCCATCGGTTAAAATAAACTCAGTGACTTTACCTACTGACACCATTAAACTTGCTCAGAACCCTTTAACAAAAATCATCTAACAAACTTATTATAATGTGGCAGAAAGTATCTCATCTACTCTGTTGAATACTCTATGGAAAATGATCGAGCATAATAGTTCTGATTCTTACAAATATAAAGTAAAAATTTAAAAGAGTCATCCTTGAGAATCAATGATGGCTCTTTTCAGTTATAGTCCTTGTGACTTTATTACTGTAGCCAGACTTACATGTAGTAAATAACAGTTTCTATTGGTAAAGTTCAAGCTAGCTTAAGGATATATTTATATAGAAAATGTATTCAGTATCTGCTACAGAGCATATTAGCATCATTCTCTTTGTAGAAACATATCTGTTGCTTTAAATTTATTAAACAGTATTTCATGTGTACTTGAAAAGAAAACCAGAATTGGTTTTTTTTCATACACTGGGCTGATGATACCATTTATATGTGTGTGGTGTTAGAATTATATTTGTACATTTTCATTGTGATTTTATGGACCCATATTGATAATATAAACTCTACAGCCCCTTTTTCAAAAGTTTTATTTGTACATTTATGTATTTGTGTATGTACCATGCATGTTTATAGTCCAGATGTGCCAACTGGTCCCATAACCTCGTTTCTTTTTTCTCTAACTAAAATGGTTATAGTTAAGTATTAAATGATTTGTAAAAAAAATTATTCTTTAGAAGAACTTTGTAAATTACTTAAGTTACTAAATGTCTCCAGGAAAATTTAAAATGAAATTGTATTTAATTCACAATAATTAGTTAATGGAGAATTTACATGGATAATACTTTCTTTCAAGGAACATATTGTATTTTCCCATTGATTCAATCATTCTTGTGTTTCTAATACCCACTTAAGCCTCTTGGGAGGGTGGGCTGAGGAGCCATAGAGGGTTTGGACTGAGAAAAAGCACAATCAGATTCTCCTTCTGGCTTTGAGTTTATGCTACATCGAGATAAGCTCAGATATGTGCTGGAAATCCTTAGAGCAATAAGACCAGAGGAAAAAAAATATAGTCAGAAATTATCTTTAGCCTGGGAAACACATTGGTTAAATTTGATTGCTCACATTTTTAGGTGGGCTCTCCACGAACTGCCATGTTATGATGAAGCTCAATTGATAGAGAATGGGTTTAGGATTTAGTGTTGAGGTGACAGTAATGAAGTATCTGTATCTCGGCTAAAGAGGAACCCTTGATGAGCTTTGGAGATGCCAGTTAGCTGCAGAAATTAAAATGGTAGGATTGTGAAATCAGTCAAAAATCATGCCGCACTGTGTACCTTAATAAAGTCCTTCAATTTTGTCCTTAAAGCTCCCTTACAGTGGACGCCGTCACTTGTGAAATGAAAATGCTCATTGCAACAAGAGAGCTACGAGGGTTGAATCGATAGCGCTTCTCCTGTGGCCACTAACTCTCGGTGCTTAGGGAAGCTCTCCAGCAATTCTGTTTTCATAGAAGCCTGAGTTACTAGCCTTTGCTCACTAGCAGAATTTCAGTATCATTTGGCTGTATTTTACAAACCCAAGCAAAAGGATGTGGACCACACAGCTTTCTTTCTGCATATTTTTCTGGATGGGGATTTCTCTAGCCAACTGCTCTCTTTGCCCTGTGAGATGCAAGATAATCTCCACTGGGAGTTCTTTACCTTGTTCATAATGTCCTCTAAATTAAAGATGCAATCTTTTGAGAGAGGAAAGGGCACCTCTGCACCTCTGATCATAGTGAAAGAGGACACAGACATAAAATGGGTGGCAATAACTGGCATTTGCCTTGATTACATTCTAATCTTTGGCTTGCTTTCATATCCTGAATTGTGTGTGAGCCCCCAGGGACATTTGTCTATACAGAAATACATGTTTAATATCCCACTACTATCTTACCTTTTTGGGTTTTGCTAAATAGTGATTTTTTAATTTTTTTTTACTTCTCTGAATTAGAGTTCATGATCCTGAGAGGTGCCTTCTGCAACACCACCCCGGTAAAATGAGTTACCTGGTAGGAACTCGAGTAAATAGTTTGTGTTTCATCTATTGAAATGTCTTTCTCATGCCTACAATAAACGGTGATTTATTTTAGAAGGGAATTGGCAACTCCAAGGGTTTCATTGTGTCACGAGAGAATTTACTGTTGAAGCCGGAGGCGCTTCCCACTCAATCGCAAAGAACTAATTGTGTTGTTTACTGACAGGTGTTTCATCTGACAGCTTTTTTTCTCTTTTTACTTTTTAATTAATTGTGTGTCGGCCTATGTGCTGGGATGCCTATCTAGAGGTCAGAGGGGAGCCCTGTGGAGTTGGTTCTCTCTTTCCTTTCCAAGGCTTCTGAATTCCAATTCACGTTGGCAGCTTTCAGGGTAAGTCTTTTACCTGCTGAGCTGTTACTAAGCTCATTTCTAATGAACCAAGTCATGGGTTATGTGTCCCCCTTTTCTCATGTTACGTTATCCTTTACCAATGCTTCTTAATCATCGTAGTATATTAGACCAGTTTATTTCTTTAGTAATCTGTTAGAGTAGTGATAACTCAGGGAAGGGAGAATCTATTTTAATTTTCTTTCTGCTTTAGTCTCAGAACCTAGCATATTGTATGTAATCACCAAATGCCTATTGAGTTCATGAACTGCATATGTGTGTGGTGGTTTTCTGTGTTGCTCGGCAAGGAAAATTATATGAAAAATGGCTTTGCCGAGTGTGGTGGTACACACCTTCTTTGATCTGTCACTCAGCAAGCAGGACCAGTTGAAGAGTTAAAGAATCTCTGTCCCAAATCACTTATCCTGAAACACTCTGCAGATACTATTTAAGTAAGCCATCATTAAATCAATGATACGGGCAGGCACAGAATATATGAATTTGCTTTTCCAGGGGTGTGAAAAATGATTTCAAGGATGCACTAAAAAATACTCAGCATAACTGAAAGATTCAATTCCAAGTTTCTAGTATTTGTCAATAACATGTATGGAAATTAGACTGCTTTTCAGTTTAATTTGAAAGAAATCTGAAAAATACTGTTCTTCACTATTTCAAACACAAAAAGTGTTGGGTAAAGATATTTAAATGGGCGAAAGTAAATCTGGTGGTGCATTTGTGAGCAAATGTCTACTGCTTTGGAAGTTATAGTGGACAGTTTCTTTGCACTGTTTTAAAATCTAAAATCTATGAGTAAGTTTAGTTTTCGAGAAGAGATGAATTATGTTTTGATAATAGTAAGTTGGCCATTTTACTAGATGCAGAGGAGCAAACATTCAAAAGGGAAAATGTAAGGCGTCAAAATGACAGACTCACAATCATGCCAGGGGTCACCACTGATGCTCTGTCTTCTCAAGAAGTGATTGGGTCTATGCGTGTACCTACAGTTTGAAAGGAGAAGGCCAGCACTCCTCAGGAAGGGCATTATACCTATGCCCCCCGTTCGTCCTGGGGGGTGATGCTGTTTGTGTATAAAACCTCAACCTGAACATCAGGCAGTTAAGGTTATTGCAGTCTGTCTTTTCAAACTCACAGAAGTGCTGCCCTCTGCAAATTCTCTGACCTGGTGTTTTATTGTAGTCTCACATATCTGCTTCCATTAGTACACCTTCGTGCTGAAGAGAGAAAACAAGCAGATAGAGACACTTTTTATCTCATTCCCACCTGAAACCCACTTTGGCAGTCTGTATCTTTTGACAGGGAATAGCTGCAGAATAAATATTGTGTGGTTTCAGTTACATGGTGTTTCGTGGCGACTTGGGCAAAGGTGGTTGTACTAAGGTGGTGAGAGTCTTAGTTTAAAATTTTCTTGAGAAGGAGTAAAAGAGAGGGGGATGTGGTAAAAATGACACAAAGTAGAAGGGAGACAAGTTAAGTGGAGAGAAACTGGGTTGCAGGAGCAGGGGTGCAGGGGTGCAGGAGACTATTGGGGAAGAGAATGAATCGGTATGTTGACCTAGACATATGGGTGCGTGTCTCTGTGTGAATGAAACTCATTATTTTGTCTGTGTGCTCACTTAAAAGATTATTAACTGCCTTTTCTTAACAATAAAAGATATGTAAATACTTGAAAAATAAAAGAAAACCCACAAGAAAGGGAAGAATTGACTTTCATAGAGTGTGGACACATTTGAAATAACTTTACTTGCCTCTCTGATGCCAGATTTCCAATGACTTTCAAACAAAATGGATAATAAAGGAAGATATTTTATGGCTGTGTCATTACATTTATATTCCCTCCATAAAAATTTCAAGATATGGATATCGTCTTTAATGTCATTGAAACAGCCTTCTTAACCAGATCCAGAGGAAGGAGAAATGATGGTGCAATATTATTATTATTTCCATATTTGCTGCTGTAGACAATGAAGTGCTTGCCTTTGGTGTCTGCCAGAAACCCTTTAGAGTAAGCTCTTATTAGAATTAATCACAGTGTAATTAAACAGTGTTATCCTTTCTATGAAATTTAAACAGACTGCTTTATCATATTGTAGAATATTTCCTGTGTTTTAGATATGGAATGAGGCCATATGAAGATGCTAATACCATTTGGTCTTCCAAGCACCCGAGCCTACTTCCTCTCGTGTTCAATAATAACATCTTTTAGGTCTATTTCAATTGTCCATACTGGTAGCCATATTTAGTTACCTAGAACCATGGGTTCCATAGTGACCTGGAAGTTTGCGATTCATTCTCTCCATTTACTCCTTGGTTAAGTCCTACTGATTATGTCTTGGAAATTGTTGAGACATCCCTTATTTTTCTGGCATGCACTGTGATACAATAGAAGGATCATGAGCTGGGGGTCGGAATGTCTAGCTTTAGTTTGGTTCTTATTGGTATTGTGTGACCTCAGTCAGGACATCTACATTTTCTGGTATTTCTTCTCACTTTCTCCTGTCTGATAACATCAAATCCAGTGAGTCCCATGGCAACATTCTGGATGCAGTGCGGTATATTGTGCTGGTGGTGGTAATAGCCATTTGCTCGACTCCCTCTCAATTGCTGTCTCTCTCTTCAAGAAAGTCAATGGTTGATAATTATCCTTACTACTTTATGTACTCGAGCCTGATACAGCTTTTGCTCTGTTATGCATAACTTGTTCAGTTTCCTTACTTTTATACATTTCAATTTAAAAAGTTTTTTTTGTTTTGTTCTTTAAACACCAAACACTGAGTTGGCTCTTTCTGTGACATTCCCGTGAAATTTGACTCGTTGCAATGATTTGGTTGGCATCCTTCAAAACAGTGTCTTTCAACCTTCCTAATGCTGTGACCCTTTTATACAGTCCCTCATATTGTGGTGATCCCCAACCATAAAATGCTTTTAATTGCTACTTCATAACTGTAATTTTGCTATCATCATGAGTTGCAATGTAAATATCTAATATACAGGATATCTGATATGCGATTCCCATGAAAGGGTTCTTTGATCATCTCAAAGGGGGTCATGACCCACAGGTTGAGAATCAGTGCACCAAAGGTTCATTTGTTAATAGCTGTTCTCAGACCATGGCAACATCAGGAAGTGGTGGAAACTGAGGTTGGGCCTGTGTGGACACCTTCAAGTGCAGGACCCATGCTATGAAGGCATCATAGGATCCTGTTCTCTTCCTTTCTTTCCTTTTCACTTCCTCATCACAGAGTGAAATATCAAATTCAACCATTTCTTGTTACATGCTGTGCTTCGGACTACCCTCCCACCCCCACCGCACCTGAGTTCTGACAGTGGTAAGCAATCAACAATGGACCAAAACCTTCAAAATGTAAACTCAAATACATCTTTTATTTCCTAAAAGCTAATATGTCAGATATTCCTTATACTGACAGGAACGTGGCTAAAATTCTCATCAAACTTGCATTTTAGACCTGTCAGCATCCTGGTCTCAAGTTTGGTTCCCATCAGTGTTCAACTGGCAGTTTCCAAACTTGACCAAAGTTCATCCATACAACCTAGAAAAATGTCACTGTGGACTAGAAGGAATCCATATTATTCCACGGGGCTTTAGCTTTGTTTCTTTGCTTGATTCTGATGCTACAAACTCACTGATCCTGAATTTGAAAATTATCAGTGATTGAAGAAACTTGCTTTTACAACAATTCCTTTATGTATTATAGTAATACTCGCATTTCAATCTGCTCGTCAGTCATCCAGAACATAATCCTTTGTGTAATGTTATACATATACAGTCCCTAGTGTGGTATTTTGTTGCTAAAGTGTAGAACCTGGGAATTTGCTTATCTGAGACTTTCCAGGTGGTTTCCAATGCTGCTGCTCTAGGGAATCCCCTTCGGGATCTACGGCTTCCTGTTAGTCCTTGGCACTGTAAGGCTATGTTTTCTACCTTTTCCAGCTGCCATAACTCAGGTACTGTCTTTGTGGAGCAACCCCGAGGCTCCAGATGGCAGGACTCCTCAGCATGCTTTCCGGCATGTATTTCTGCCTCTTATCACATTATCGCCTACTCAATCAAAATGAGATTTTTCATGCTCCTCTAGAATTCATTTCATTTCCTGCCCAATCTTAGATTCTCATATCTGCGGTTTAGAGATCGGTCAGAGAGAAGTTCAAACTACATTCTTCAATGGAAATCAACTGCTTGGAAACTTCAGCCATGGTTTTTGCTTCTGTCTTTGACCGATAGCCTTCAAGGTTGTATACAGTGCTTCCCCCTCTTAGTCACCCAAGATAATCCTGAGTAATATTTCTCCTTAAGAAGCTGAAAGATGCTATTTCCTTCAGAGTCATCCATGACTATGAACTCACAGAGACTCACAGAGTGACAGGATAAGTAAGGCCTACACAGGTTCAAACCAGACAAATTCCCAGCACTGAGAAGGCAGAAGTGAACACAAGGTTCTGCTTCTAACAGAGAAGCCATTTGCAGTCAATACTTTCTAGGGGCGATTAGTTTTCTTCAATGGAGTGTCAGTGTCTATATCAACCAAACTACAAAGCAGGCCATGTGCTCTAGCAGGCCAACACAAAACAGATACCATTTTTTTTTTAGCGTGTGTATGTGTATGAAATGCCCCAACCAATGTTACAACTTGTATGGCTAAGAGCTTACAAGGCTCCACCTCTCACAACAGACGGAGAATTAGGTTCTTTTCATAGCCCTACACCCCAATACATATAACCAACATTAGCTGGACTAAGTAAGTTATGTGTGCCTGTGTCCCAATAGTAAGTACAGAAGTTGGAGAGAGGAATGTGGAGGACACAGGAAGAGTTGGAGGGAGAGAGGTAAGACAACGAAAATATCACGTAGTTGTGTATGAAATCATTTCAGAGCCAAAGATCACATTATGCCTGAATACCGCGAATGAAGCTGGGCAAGATTTGTGAGATGGTGTGAGGAAACCGAGGTCTTATAATCTCTGCTCCTTCATAACATGGGTTGTTCTTGGACTGTGCTTCCAAGCCCCTCCCCGGTGTAGTGGATAAAAGTGAGTACAATTCAGATTATTCATTGTACTTGCTGTTGTTATTTGTTTAGGGGCCTCTATGGAAAAACGTGTATTTACCATGTGTTGCTTGTCCTTGTGATTTTCCACTTTACTCAGGTGACTCGCCTTAACTCTCAGAGTATAAATTGTCAGATGCTCTGAATAAAGTTGGTTATCGCATAAGACTTCCGTCTGCCTTATTTTTAAGCCTTGCTCTTCCAGACTCCTGCTGTGCCATGCTGCCAACTAGAGCAGTAAACAATGGTGGTTAAGTAAATAGATGAATAAAAGTAAAAGACAGAAAGAAAAGACCATGGTTGTCATGCTTGTCACATGTGAAGCGAGGGTGGGAGCAGCCCTTCCTTGTGCCAGAGTACATCTTAGCGTCAGCTGGACTGGAGAAAGAGGAATTTTGAAGAATGTCTCTCATGTGCCCGCAACTATAGGCTCTCCGCTTTCTGACTGTACAATGAAACAATATGCTCTGCTGAAAGTTGCAAGACTGGAGCCTTGTCTCTGCCTTTGTATTTGAAATATGGGGCACATTAATAGTCTAGGAATGTTTGATCAACGTCTGTATGATCAGTAATATATTAGAAATAAAACGGAGAAAACAGGAAAGAGGCATAAAGTAAGCCTTTGAGATTTTTGCAGCATGTCCAGTAGTCAGATGCTAGAGATCTGATTACAAACTAGATTTTCTTAATAGTAGTATCTGTTTGTTAATTCTGAATTTTTCATATGCATTTTTTCATTTAAAATGAAGATATGAAAGTAGACTTTAATCCTATAGGAGGACTCAATACCAGAATGTGAAAATCAGAGTGTTTAAACCTAGATAACAATCAGGGCCGTCATTTCTAGAAAATTCTCGGCTCTGACAAGCAATTTCCCCCTAATTTTCCATTTATTTTAATGGTCCACGTTGTTTATCTTTTCCCCTTGTCAAAAGCTTTTTCCCTGAGTTGGAGAAAATTAGATTCAGGGTCTAAAATTTTATACCTGTGCTTCCTGGAAAAAACACATTATAATTCCAATTGTGTTTGAGAGGATGAACAAAATAATAAAATGATAACTATAAACACTAGCTATTTTTCTCCAATGAAACATTGTTTTTCACTAGAAAATACTAAAGTGATTTTCTTCTAAATTTTAAAAATGTAAGCACACAAATACAATCCAAATGATTAATGAAAAGTCATTCAGAAATAGGCTTTGAAACAAAATTCCATTCCCTAGAGACAATATCCATTAACTAGTTTTTGTGTATGCTTTTCTACACACACACATATGAACACACACACACACACCTACACACACACACACACCTCCCTCACTCCATTAGTTAGCTTTAGTTGTCAGCTTTACATAGTATGATCAAAAGGACTCTCCGTTGAGAGCTTTCCTCAATTGGGTTGGCTTGTGGACACGTCTGACTGTTGATTAATGAGAGATGTGAGTGGGCTCCTCCCATTGAGGGTGGAACACTCTTCAGGCAGTGTGCCTAGTGCTTATAAGATAGTTATCAGAACATAGGGGATGAGCCAGCAAGCGGCCTTCCTCCTTTGTTTCTGCTTCAGGTTCCTACATTGAATTTCTGCCTCAACTTCCCTCAGTGATGTTCTGTGATCTAGAAGTATCAACCAGATAACCCTTTCCACCCCAAAGTTCCTTTTGATCATGATATTTGCACAGCAACCGGAAGGAAATGTAAAACAGTACATATATACATCCTTGTGTGTATCCATGTGTGCCCAGGTGTTCTGATTTTCTAGCTGTTATAGAGGTGAATGAAATGACTGAAAATTGTTTATAAAGCAAGCTTTTTTAAAAATTTATTTATTTATTAAAGATTTCTTTCTCTTCCCCCCCACCGCCTCCCATTTCCCTCCCCCTCCCCCAACTAGCTCCCCCCCCCATCAGCCCGAAGAGCAATCAGGGTTCCCTGCCCTGTGGGAAGTCCAAGGAACCCCCACCTCCATCCAGGTCTAGTAAGTTGAGCATCCAAACTGCCTAGGCTCCCACAAAGCCTTTACGTGCAGTAGGATCAGAAACCCATTTTTACCACACAGTAATACTTTCCCTGTTAAGAAAAGAGAATACTTTCATTCATCATTTACCTAATTTTGTTTCTAACTAATTATAATTTGACTTTTTTTTTTCTGTGCTGAGTATCAAACTTGAGTTCCCCACAATGCTAGGCAGGGCTCTGGTAAAGAACTACCCAAACAGCCTTCTTTTTATATTGACTTTTCTCAAAAATAGGTCTTATTATAAAACAAAATCTAGTTTTAATTTTTTTGAAGACAAAAATTGTACATGGTAATGGGGGTCATAAAGTATTTCCTTGTGTATGTGCATATATACATGTGTGTGATATAATGTCTAAATCATATCCAACATTTTTATGTCCTCAAGCATCATTTTTGTGGTTAAAAACATATAAAATCTTTTGGGTATTTTTTGGAGTTAAAATATGTGTATTTTCATGTGTGGTATGTGTGTGTTTATGTATACATTCACATGTGTATGAAGGTATGTGTGCGTCAACATGCACGTGCCTGAGGAGGTCAGAGGTCAATGTCCAGCGTCTTCTGCAACGTTTCTACGTCAGGTTTTGACAGGTATGTGAAGGCTGGTCGTCTGCTCCTACAGGTAGAGGGCTCGCCCTCACGTTTTAGTTTTCTGTGAGCTCTTGCTATCAGAATTGGTGTTCCCTCACCCACATTTTCAAAGTAGGAAGCAGTGGAGGAGGCCAGCTCTTTGTTGCGTCTCCACTCTAATTTGACTTAACCAGGGCAAGCATTTCCAAAACTTATGCCTGCTATTTGCAAATTCATAGGCCACACCAACAGATTTGTGACTGTAAGAATATATTCTCCTCTTATATTTTGTTTTTATTGTGTTTTGAGATTTTATCTGTACAGAAGTATTTTGTGTGACCTGTTGTCTTTCTTCGTAGTTTAAAATGCCACCCCATCCAGTTTGGAAAATGTCTTCATTAGCAGTACATTTTAATCCTTCATTGACTTTTCTATTCATTTTGCCATGGCAGAAGAATAACTTCAGTTTATTTGTGTGGTTGCCAGTTGTTTGTATTCTTTGCTGAGGGCTGAATTCTAAACAGTGTTGCCAGTGGATTTTATGTATGTATCATTCTTTTTGTGTTGTAAGTTGTTGTCTTTGTCTTTTATTTAAAAAAAAATCCAATAGCTTTCTTTTCACCGTGTTTCTGCCTTTGAAGCAAGCTAGCCATAGGGGTGCATACATGGGGACCTTCTGGGATATTGCAGTAAAGAGGTCTTTAAAATGATTTAGCGGCATTGCTTAGTGACAGAAAGGGATAAATAGCCTTCTAAATGAAATTCATGTTTCAAAGACACAGCCTGCCCCTTCCCTGAGGCAGGTATTTTCTCTCATTATTCTCCTTTGCCATCGTGTGAACTTTGCTTTATTGAGAAAAGTGAAGCACCCTTCTTATTATTCCAGGCACCCAGGTTCTTTCCAGCGAGCACTCCTGTGAGAGGCAAAAAGTCATTGTTTCTAGTGCGTGTGGGCAAGGCTGGACCAGCTGCATGTGAAGAGATATTGTATGAGATAAACCGCACATACTCTCATTTTCTTTGTTTCACATCACAATTTACTGAGAGTTTATGGCTTCACTGTGAGTT
This sequence comes from Microtus pennsylvanicus, assembly GCF_037038515.1. Classification (NCBI taxonomy): domain Eukaryota; kingdom Metazoa; phylum Chordata; class Mammalia; order Rodentia; family Cricetidae; genus Microtus; species Microtus pennsylvanicus. The sequence goes on from NC_134598.1 coordinate 17,961,258, forward strand.
GTCTCTTTTGCCCGTTACGGACTTTGCTCCAGAAATCATTTGTTTATTTACTGTTTACCCGACATCTGATTTTCAGTTTGATATACATTGAGATCTTTCCACTTGGTATTCTCTCCCTGCAATTATCTGCTTGTGCAATGTGGGAAGATTGACTTGGGATGTTTTTATGACTGTGAGTCTTGTCTCTGATAGCAACTAGGTCTCTGTTCCTTGCTGAGACAGCATTCTTCTTGGGGGAAACATTCAGGGATATTGGGTTGTTTCCTGACATATAACCAGTGGCCAAAAGAGGGTAAATAAGTTCAATAATTCTTTTCCACACTAACTTTTTATGAGGTTCTATGCTATCAGATATCAAGATTCATCCTTCCTAAGGTAGTGCTTTTTTTTCTATCTCTTCTTCATTAGGCTATTTTATGCATTAAAATTATTATTTAGATATGAAATGTTTGGTCTGTGAGATGGAGCAGTCTGGTAAAGGAGCTGGCCACCAAGCCTAGGGACCTGAGTTGGTTTGATCTGCAGGACCCACATTATACAAAATGAAGGCAATTTCTGAAAGTTGTATTTGCACATGGAATGTGTGGCCCGTGGGCCCCCGTGTGTGTCTGTCACAAAACAGTAAATGAATAAAATATAATTTAAAAAATCCATGAAAGTTATAGAACTTTTGGAAATAGTGGCGATCCCGTAAGTTTTAATAAGTGTATTAAAATTCAATATGAAATATATATTTAATATGTAACATACAAGAAATATGTTCATAAGAAATATACATATATAAGACATTTTAATTTTATTGCATTGTTGATACTTTTAGGTTAGGCAAAAGTCATTAAGCCACACATGATGCCCTCTTATTTCCTCATTTATGCTAGTAAGAGAATACATTTTATTAGTATTTTCAGCATCTGTCCTTTTAATGGAATATTTCAATTCATTTATCACATGAATTTGAACTGTGGACTTGAGACTCAATGTTAGCCAGGGCCTTTCCTATACAATGAACATTTAAAATTAATAAGGTGAGGCCATACTCATTTAGTGGCAGAGACTATTAGCACTGCAGTGAAATACCCACATTGGAGGAGTAGTTCCTTAGTAGCCTTTCTATATGTGTGTGATCTTGAGGACAATTGTGAGAACCTCTGTTTTACCATATAGAATAAAACAGTGGAGATAGTACTGTCTGCTTGCGCACACTTGTAGGGTGAAAGATTCACACAGAGGCACAGCATGCACCACACTGCTATGGAATGGGACCTGTGGTCCACATCAGCATCTTCATCCACAGAGTATCATCAGCGATGTGTCACCAGCCTCCAGTACTGAGTAGAGAGGGGTTAGCAACATGGGGAGCCTTTCTAAGAGAAAAAACTGAGCCTTCAGCCCTCAGTTGAGAGATAGCTACATCATAATTCGCAGAAGGGCAGCCAGTGTAAATATTACCTTTCCTTTGACAATATAATTTAAGATGTAAAAACAATTAGATAATGTTTCCTTGAACAACTTAAATATGCAGTCTATTGGAGCCAATATGTATTTCTTCATATTCATAATTTATGAAAGCTCATTGTGTTAGAAAAATCTATGAAGTATTCACTATATCGTCTTGATGAGTTTTTAGTGGACACTTTAGTCATCCTTGAGACCTCAAGGGTAGTCCTGTCTAATTTTGGAATTATTCTAGTCAAAGACATAGAATCCAAATTATTTTTTTATTTCTTTCATCTCCCTGCAAAATATGTTAAAGCCCAATTTGTACTTAATGGATGTCTGTCTGCCTTCCGTTTTCACATTAACTATTTTATTATATGGGAAGAGGAACATAATGTTGAGCGGAACCTGATGAAATCCAGTCGCCCTGTTGATTCCAAGCCCAGTATTCAAAATCAAATCTCACTACTTTCTAAAATATCTGTGGTATGGTATTGATCACACACACACACACACACACACACACACACAGTTTTTCTATGACCCGTGGGAAAATGAGTAGAGCAGTTAGAGCAAGTTTACAGGTGACTAAATTGGGTTCAGCAATATCAAGTTACTTTCCTATATTAACTCATTAGACCAAGTCTGTCTTACACCAGATCTTGCTGTTTGTATACAGAGTAAAATACTAAGGCACGAACCATTTGGCTATGTGGCTACGCCCCTTGTCAAAGGCTAGTAGCGTAGATACCAGGGTAGAATGATGCTATGAAATGAAGCTCAGCATCTTATCTACATTTTAAAGTCTTAAACTACTGCTCAAGTGTCTGGGATTATTATTTACTTAGCTATTTGCGTTGAACAGAGAATAAATCATTAAAGCATTGTAAGATGTTAAATAATCCTTTACCCACTGTGTTAGCTTCTTGAAGCAATCTCTTGTGACTTTATCTTGACATGCTTCATCTTCTCTCTGAGTTCTGGACCTCTTAGAAGTGATTTGGAGGATTGATACTCATTTCCAAGGGTAGATTGTACAAGTCTTTAATTTGGGGAATTATAGAATTCTGAAAAAAAACCTAGATTTTAGTGATTGTATTGTAGGTCTGCTGATAAAGCCCCAGGCCCCTGGCATTCATGTTTGAGCAGGCCTCCCTACACAGAGTAGGATGTTTTGGTATCAGATAAGGTGTTGCTAGAAAGGAATGACAGAGGAGCTTATAAAATCCACCAGGGTCTCTGTGTAGTTCCTTTGGATTTTTTTCACCTGGAATAAATATGACCATCATTTTATGAGATGACCTAACCAACTCTTTGGAAAGTCCCACATTCACTTTCAACATGATATGTAGGAGGAAAATCCTCTGTCCTCAGTGGTCCTAGTTGTCACCAGACTACATCTTCATGAAAAGCTTGAGTTGCTATAAATTCATCACCCTCAGACACTATGAAATGACATTCATGTTCTAAGACATGGACCTGGAAGAATATATTCCCTGAGTCAGAGTTACATAAGAGTCATTGGAGTGACTTTAAACTTCTTTTTGACAGTCTCTAGAAATGTACAAGATACATTTAAGTTCCTTGGTTATGGTCATCTATTCAAACTGAAATATGTGTTTTTTTTCATTTTTTCACTATTATAACCCAAAGTTAGGTGTTAAATTAATGGATGCTACTGGCAGTCATGTAATTTTAAAGTAAATTATCTGTGGAAAGCATTCATAATATTAGTGTTAATACTATTATGAACAATTGTATGTGATTCATTTCTAAAAATGGGACAGTGCATTTTAACACACACATATGAAAAATGTCTCATAATATTGTCGTGTGAAGAGATTTCAACCCTCCTAAAATGGTAAAATCTTTGAGTATTATTTTGCTGCCAATTTTCCAAACATGTTTTAGATACAGGAATAAAGGGAAGGACACAGAGAACTAACTGCATATACCTTAGCCCTCTTGAACAAATCAAATAAGGAAAGCACGTGGTCACAAATAATAAATGAACAAATAAGCGATCAGTTATCTAGATGAAGCTCGTCTGGTACATTTCTTCTTTATCCAGTGTCTGGATGCATTCTGTATGAATCAATCAAGAACCAGGTTGTGAGAGGTGTAACAATTGGCTCAGGGTATTTGCTTACAATATTAAAATATTATTGCCATCATCACTGAAAAGAATACGTTCTTATAAACCCAGTCAGTACACTGGACGATTAACACAGCTGACCTTCGTAACTTTATTTTATCTTGCTTTATTATTCTGTGAAGATGGTTTATCACATTGGCATAGAGGCATGACCTTTGTGGTTTCTCTGATTACCCAGCCCTGTCCTCATTGCCACCCTTTTATGTCTAACACCATCTTAAGTCACAAAATGTCATGAAATATCTCTAAAGAACCCATACGCACTGATAACATATTGGAGATTCCCACAGGCTTCTGCTAATCAAGGCTATTGTCTGCCTCAGACAGATCTAAAATCAGACTTCTTGTTCTACTGACCATTTTTCCTGACCAGGCCCCAGTGCATTTTGTATTTCCCTAATTTTGACAATTCCTCATTTGGTTAAGTAACTAGAATATATGCACTGAAAATATTTATGTCAATTTCAGCCTAGATTCTTCTCTTTGAGCTGCAGGTCTATTTGGCCTTCTGAGCAGACACGCTGTGGAGGCTATTCATGGTGTGCGTATGTCAGCTGGGGATACACATGATGTATGGCATTAATTGCTTGTGGACTGCTGAAGGAACTGTATTTGCTATCACAGGGGACTTGGGGAAGAAAGTGAATAAGTATAGTTTGATGTGGTATGAATTGCTTCCTTTAAATCACTTTTTTATTTTTATGCCTTTCTTTCTCCCTTTTTAAAGGAACATGGGGAGGCATTCCATTCTCTAAATGAATTAGGATGGACAGATTTTATTTTATTTTATTTTTTTACAGTTGGGAAAATGGCAGGTGAAGGTTACAACTTCTCTGTTTCTCTGTATCTCTCTCGCGCTGTCAAACACACACACACACACACACACACACACACACACACACACACACGGTGGTTTGGACATTTAAAATATTTAAGGGAACTCTGAACAAAAGGTATTTTATTCTGAGTGTCATTGTTCAAGTTGCATGTGAATGAATTTCCTTCCTTGTAAGATTAAAGTTACTCATTTTCATTTCAGGCCCAGAAGAAAGAGGTGTAATTTGAGGAGGCTCTTGCTGTGGTCTTCAGTTTCGTGGTTTAGCTTGTTCCTCAAATTGCCAAACTTTGTCACTCATTAGCTAGATATGAAGTTTTAGAAAGAGCCATTCATCTTTTCTAGACCCATCTTCATCTTTAGATACGACTGTCTGAACATTAGTGGTTTTGGATATTGCTTACCACACAATATTTTACACATTGTCGTTATTCAATAAATTAGTTTTAAAAAGAGTTATTTATATATTTTACATGTATGAATATTTATATGTACATATGTACACCGCATAAACACAGTGCCTATGGAGGCCAGAAGACAGTGTTGAATTCCCCGAAACTAGAGTTGAATATTTTTGTGAACTGTCATGTGGGTTCTGGGATCTGAACCCTGGTTCTCTGCCAGATGAACTAGTTACTGAGCTATCTCTCCAGCACCCCAACAGTCTGATTTATTAGTTGTGATGGTGATGTCAGGTGTTTCTATAAAATAAAAAATATCCCAGTAGAATTTCCATATAGAAAAATATGGTTATGCCTGTGATCTGTCTTTAAATTTGCATTTCTTGTTTTGATCACCCATTTTTAAGGGATTAATTTTATTTTGAATTCTGTGTCTCTGTATGTGGGTATGTGCACATGAGTGCCAATGTTTTTAGAGGCTAGAAAAGTGTGTGTGTGTGTGTGTGTGTGTGTGTGTGTGTGTGTGTGTGTGAGAGAGAGAGAGAGAGAGAGAGAGAGAGAGAGAGAGAGAGAGAGAGATAGATACCAGAAGCTGGAATTACAGATAGTTGTGAGCTACCCAACCCAGGTGCTAGGAACTTAACTTAATTTCTCTGCTAGAGCAGAACATGATCTTAACTACTAAGCCATCATCCATTTTTTGAGCTTCTTAGAAGAAAGGACCCAAGATAGCTAGCTTTGAAAGAATAGGAAAGAAACTGTTTTTCCCATGTATATAAGAATTGAATGAGGTGTTGGACATTTCACAGATTATGACTGACTCACAGAGTATTGGGGGAGTAAAAGTTGGAAAACACAAGTAACTTCCTGATGATGATTTGAATCAAGTGTATGATGCAACATCGGTTAACTTGAAACTCAGAGAAGCTCACTATGTGTAAAATGGGTGGGACAGGTTGTTAATGCATAAAATAAGGTATTATTAAATAACGATAGGGATTGATGGTTTGAAAGTGCATTCTGAAACTGTCTTTCTATGGTATATTTCTGAAATTAGTAGACAACTTCTGGTTCCTACAAGTTTATTATTTATAAGATTATTTTTTAAATATTTTCTGCATCAGTTGAGACAAAAGCTGAGGGGATGGTTAATATTATATTTCCTTCTCCCAGTTTGGGCTGTTGTTGCTATGGTTACAGACATTGACACACATGTTAGCAATACCCTTCTACCCAGAACCCCCCGCCAACAACTCATCAGGATGTGAGAAATGAACCGCTGTAGCCACTTGGTAGAAGCTGCCACATGTTCTGTTTAAACCCTCAGAGAGGAGCCAGATGCTAACACTATATTCAGGCAACTCTAGCCGTTAACCAGAAAGATTTATTGCACCCCCTGTATGGTATGAAGCGGCTCCAGCAAACGAAGTCGACCTTCCCTGAGACGGACACACACATAATTCATTTCACCGCCCGGCATTTTATCATTTTATATCCTAGGACTCAAGGAACATAAAGATTTGAGTGACTAAAGGATAGAAACGTCTGTGAAAGAAGGGAGTGGTAGACCCATTCAAATTCAAGGTTTATGGTTTTCTCACCAGACATTCTAGCCCTTGCCCTTTTGGCACAGCACTTGTTCCAGGCATTATTATTATTTCGTTATTTCAGTTGAGTGGAGAAGGCAGGGGACCATAGTGGCTGAAAGCCTGATTGCTTCTCACCCCATCACATTGATAAGGGTCCATTACATTCCGGATGGTGTTCATCCGTATTAATTTTTAATTGGAAGCTGAAGAGAAATTGTTGTGTAAGTACTAAGAAAACGTGATCTAAAGCTAAATGTAATTGTTCCAAGGTATAAAAAAAATTCGTTCTTATGTTTTAGTTCCTTGCTTTTTTTAATGTTGTATGAATCATAGTAGTTGTGTAATATTTACTAATTAATTATGATGTAGCTATTTGATAAAATGTGAATTTGGCTGAAATATGATGAACTATCTGTGCATCTATATATACACACAGACACACATACCCACACATGTATGTTTAAAAATTGCATTATTATGTAAACATTGCTGAAAGCAGGCATATTTGTGTTAATTCTATTGCCATCTATATTGGTATATAAAGCACATGTTTGGACATACCCAGGGAATAATGGAAGACACACAGAAATTTTCAAACAGAAACATTGGTAATACAGTTTCATGTCAGGCAGCATCTTATTAGAAATTGATGGGTACCAAACCATGTGGAGAGACTAGCCACTGAGCATACATCAGGGCAAGCAAGTGATTCATTAAAGTGTCTGCTTTGGATGTCTGGGTGCAGGGTGGCTTTTGAGGCTGTAACACATTAGTGTGTTCATGAATTCGTTCTTTTTGAATAAAATATGATATTTTCCTGCTACTGAAACCAGATTTGTGCTTCTATTAAATTTCTCTTATTGCAAAAATAATAAAAATAAGTTTAAAAAATAAGATCCTTGTCCCACTCTCCCTTAGGCAGGGGAGAGCCATGAGAGCATCTTGATTGGTGACGTCCATCTGTGAGATTAATCTGACAATAATACATGCAGTGGACTAGAAGGAAAACATGATTAAGTCAGAGTGGAGAATGTTGTAGAACAAGAGCAAACCTCAAGGGCCTTGTGCTGTCAGGAAGTCATAACTTGGGGTGTTTCAAAGTTTGCAGTCGTTTGCAGATTTTACAATGCCTGAAGGAAGTCTGTGATATTGCATGGGTGGGCGTCAGGAGGGTTACGTTTCCTGCATTGTAAGAGATCTACACATCCAAAGAGTTCTGGTGCAGACTATTGCACATGACAGACACACTGAGCCTCGTGGGAGTCTGGGGGAGTGTCTCCCGAGAGGCAGTGCTGTTAGGGTTAAGGACCTCTGGGAAAATCGTTTGGTTCCTTCTTGCAGCTACAAGGGTCTAGCATGCTGTCTGGAAGAGGAATCTTTATGTACATGTCAGCAAACACCCTAACACAAAGAAGTTCCTTGCTTTTCTCATTTAAAAGAATCAGAAAGATAATTCTCTCTAGTATCCTAATGACAAGCATTCTGACCTTTAAATAGTTGACAGTACCTCCCAGGGAAGAATTATAGATATAAGCATCTCTTCAAAAAATATGACTTTCAGAATAAATCCCCTCAAGGAAAGCAGGATCATGCAGAGCTGGATTCGTCTACTCATTCTGTACTAGTAAACTGAGTACAGGAAGAGACTTGTGCTCTGATTCACCCCCTTTTTTAACACAAGTTCTTTGCACATCTTTTTTTATTGATTTTTATTGAGCTCTACATTTTTCTCTGCTTCCCTCCCCCCTTCCCCTCCTCTTAAACCCTCCCCCAAGGTACCCATGCTCCCAATTTACTCAGGAGATCTTGTCTTTTTCTATTCCCATGTAGATTAGATCTATGTATCTCTCTCTTAGTGTCCTCAATGTTGTCTAAGTTCTCTGAGATTGTGATTTATAGGCTGATTATCTTTGCTTCATGTTTAAAAACCACTTATGAGTTAGTACATGTGATAATTGTATTTCTGTGTCTGGGTTACCTCATTCAAAATGATGTTTGATGCACCAGACATTGCTCTAAGAATGAATATCCAGTAGTTTCTTAAAGGAAATCACACAGTTAGAAGAAGACTTTAAGTAATAAGCCAAGTAGTGTGAGGACACCAGAAAATCAGGGTGTGAGGTGAGGAATTAAAAGTGTGATTTTAGATGGGGCATTTCAAGTAGAAAATAAAGGGCGGAGTCAAAGTGCATAAGCAGAGTGAGCAGCAAATCACTCCGTGCGTATTTTCCGTATGCGCAACAGGAGGGAACCAGAAAACACAAGGAGGCCTACACACAGAGAATGCAGCCCAAACCAAGCATGGGAGAAACTCTGGGACTCATGGAACCATTTTACTGGCAGTTACTTGAGAAGCTACTAGACGAGCCCCAGGATGTAGCTGTGATCTGATGAACGTCTCAAGCAAAGAAACTCTGTGATTTCAGTGTAGAAATCACGAGAAGGGAAGCGGGAGGCTGGTACTGCCGCTATGAGTGAGGACTTTGGAGTTGGCCAAGCTGCAGAAGTATGGAAGGTGTGTGATGGATGATGAACGTAGACTCTAAACGTATGGGGATGGAGGGAGGTGGGTGGAAGCAGAACTCAAGGACTGCTCCATGCTTATTCGTTGCTAAAAGTTTATGTGATATTTGTAAGAGAAATTAGCATTTTATTCCTCAATTACAATACTTCATTTAACCGCAGTGTTAACCACCTCGAGACCTTTCAGCTATTTCAATATAATATAAGGCACTCTTGCCTGATTCACAGCATTTTTGTGATGCACTTTACGTTGTAGATTATTCTATCAGCTGGTTTTCCCCTTCTACAGTTTGGTACTAAGAAGAGTGAATTCACATGATGAGATTTGAGCAGTGATTGGTGGAAGAGTGAAGTATCAATAATAGTTTGATTAAGGTTGTGTTTCCTAGAAGCAGCCTGCCAGGGTTTAATTGTAGGAGCACTATCAAACATCGTCCATTTTAAGAAAGTTATCCACTGTATTCCCATCTATAAGTAAGAAATCATAATAGCGCCTGCTTCTAGGGTTATTGAGGGGATTTAATAACTTAATATATAAAAATGTTCTGTGCAATGCTTGGTACTTAACGAATTTTTATTATGTTAATAATTTTATCACCTATTAGTACCATTGATAATAAGAATAGATATATAGTGATTTGAATAAAAATAGGAAGCTACAGAAGCCCGGAACTTGAATAATCAACAAACTGAACAAGCCAAAATGAGCAACTGAATATGAGGTGTGCACAAAAGTAATGATTCATGCTAATTTATGCATTCTATTATTCTTGCATTGTAACTTGCTTTATATTCATTTTCTGTGAGAAGAAGCATATTATCAATGCATTATAAAAGTATTCCAATTATTATTTGCATCATCCATCTATTTTCCATCATTTGATGTTTTTTCAATATTGCAAATTCTTTCTCAGAATCCATAATCTAAATGTATTTTGGCGTCTTCCAAAATTTTAAGTGTCTTAGAGGCACTTTGAATTTCACTGAGGATAGTAAACTAAATGTGTGTAGTATATGAACTTAACTATTCATTAGTTTGAAAACAAATTTTATCATATTTTTAAAAAAATTTAAAAATATCTAAAACAGTTACCAGATATTATTATCTATTAATTTAATTTTTTCTCATAAAATAATAAAGTTATAAAAAAGTTCATTAATACTGTTTTTGTTTGAAGTGTAGTAATAGGATTCCAACTGGCTTGACATAGGTATTCAATAAACATTTGTAGCTTGATTAATGTCTATTTATAAATTTTGTGTGCTAAATGAAGTGAGATAGGAATTCTGAGAATGCTGTGCAAATCAAACCAAGCATAAAATAATACAGCTTTTGAAGTCTATTTATGATAAGTGGCCTTTAGTTTGACATTTTGAAGTTGACTTGACAACCTTAGCATATTCACAGATGTTGGTCCAGTGGCCCTTTATTTAATGTTCATTGTGATTTCAACCTAAAATTGTGCTTAGAACCTTATGTGTGATAGAGCTCCTATTTCCCTGGTTCTCCTCTTTGTTTTTTGCACTGCTGCAGTGAGCCATACCTTTTGCTAACTTTGGTGTGGCCCTAGAATAAATTCTCTAACATCAAGTATGCAATGTGTTACCGATCTCCATCACCAAGGTTAGTGTTTAAAGTATTACTGCCGTAATGCACTCTATCTTCTTAAACTGTCATATCAACTTTGATACTTGAGTTGAACTCTCTCGGGTTCATTCCATCTCCTTTGAAAATATATAGACTATGCAAAGTACCTAAAATATTAGAAATAGAAATATAGCAGACTTGAGAAGAATTGGGAGTGTGAACCCACGCCAAGATCACTGAAGGTATTACCATTAGTGCTATGACTCTGGTCTTTGGCCTCGAAACTCCCACTATGGCATAACCACGGCCTTTGCAAACGAGTTGGTGCAGAAGCCAATTAACAGCAACTGGATTTGCAGAAATAGCTTTTGAAGAAGGTACCATGGATTTATCTGTCATAAGCCGCACGTTGAGTTAACATCTGTTGTAGTCCAGCCTCGATGAAATTTGCACATTCCAGGATAGGGGTGTGAGGATTAGAATTATTAAGCAAAAGGAACAGAGATATGACAGAAATAAAAAAAAAGAAACACAGAACAGCACTGGTAGGAAAATTCAGTGAATGCCGAACCCATCTGCATTTATTTTTTATATGTTTATATCCTGCATTCCAAAAGGGGGGGGAAGGAGGCAACAGACTTCATTAACATGATATATGGAATACACCAAGTATCTTGCAGGCAGCTACTCCCTGAAACCTCCTAGCCTCCTTTGAAGGAGCAGAATAGCAAGGTGGAGCAGATCCACCTCTATACTCAAAATACTAATTGACCACACTCTAGGTCAAGATCTCTTGATTGTAGCCACGCCTGTTGTCAACAGCCTTGAAAGAGCAAAAATACACTCAAACTCTCTGACCTTTGGTCTAGGTGGAACAGGCTTACACCTGAGGGTCCCCACACTTATCAGGTGGTGATGTATACACAAAGTGTGACCACAGTTATTAGATTGTATAGATAATAGATTCTAGGAAGCAACGGACAAGCATGAAAGTCATGAAATCTGACAGAATGGCTGCTAGATTCTCTGTTTGAAACTGTGGGCAGGAGTGTGAACAGTATGCCCCTCGCGGGCAGGAGTGTGAACAGTATGCCCCTCGCGGGCAGGAGTGTGAACAGCATGCTCCTCATGGGCAGGAGTGTGAACAGCATGTCCCTCACTTGCAAATTCCTCTTCCTTATGGTGAGGAATCTCCGGATTCATCCATCTAAGTTGCTGAGTTCAGGAGTACACTTTGCCTCCAGATTAGCTAATCATTGCCTCTGGCAGCTCTGAGTACCTCAGCCAGCCAGAAGTTGTAACGTCCTTCAAAGATATCAGCTCAGAACGGCTTGCTTCAGTTTCCTGGGGTAAATTTAATCTGGTACCTTCTGTGTTCCCAATAGCAAGCTTTTTTGTAATTCCTTATGGAACCCAATAGAGTTGGCTCTGGAATCAAATCAATCATGTGCCGTCAGACCAGACCTCCAGTTTTCCACAGTATCTTGCTTGCTGAAATATCTTATTAGCTAGGTGTTATTCATTTTTTTCTTTGGTGTTTGAGTATGTGAAATAGCTTAAAGAACTAAGGGAGATAGGAGATAATTTCTTCTTTCTGGTGCTTTACTATAATCCTCCTTCACTTATACTTAAAGTTTTTACAAGTGAATAAATTTCCTCTTCTTGTTTGGATGGAAGATAGATACAACTGTTTTTGTGTTATGTCAATAAAATGTTCAGATAAGACCTGAGGATTTTATTGTCTATTTTTAGGGCCCTTTCCGTCTCTGAACATTGGGTTAACAACTTGCTGCTTATTAAACAGATTGTACTTTAAAAAATGTAGGCTACAGAGTCAGGAATATCATACATTTGGTGATAATTAGAAGTGTTCATTTCCTCTCTAAGTACTAGGCATACCACATGGTTTCTATAGCAACCTCTATTCTGTTACATTAAGTGCCTAACGTGAATATATGAATACGTTTTGGTACTTAAGGAAAAAATTACCCCAAAACATTGGGGTGGTATAAGAGTTTATAGCTGCAGATATAAACATACCAGTTTTATGTTAATTCCCGTGTTACCTTTAGAAAGATGTTTTTGATGTTTTCAGGTTCTAAAAATTCTTAATGAATAAAGAGTGAATAAATTTTAATGACTTTCTAAATGGCCTACTGAACCAGATTTGCCCAATCCCAGAGCTACTTTCTAGTGGTAAATTATGCAAATGTGCAAGCTGCCTTAACTCTTTCTGGACACCAGGGTACCATTTGGCAAACTACCCCAGGGAACAAATTCATCCCGGGGCAAGGGGTAGAAAGGAACAAAGACCGTTTTACAGAGATTAAGGCAGTGTTGCTTTAATGTACAAAAATGTCCCTGGAAAGCAGAAAGGGGCATTTTGCTAATTTTCCTGGAAGTATAAACGTAGAGCGCATCAGCAGATTATAGGAAGATGTGGCCGACAGGAATGGCTTTGGAGTCTGAGATCCAAGCAGAGATTCTGAATAAAACCAGAAACCCAAAGCCCTAGCTTTCCCTATGCTGCAAATGAAGGGACAGTGAACATTCTTATTCCAGCCACATTTCACAGGAACAGTGTCAGAACCAATAGTTACAAGAATTTAGCTAGATTTATCTTTCCTATTTAGGCCAGGATATCTTACCTTGTCAGCCTTTGAGGACAGTGAACTTCCAAAATAATTTCATGCAAGCCTGTTGGCATAGGTGTGTAATCCCAGCTACAATGGAGTCTGCCGGCATGTTCGTGAGCTGTGTTGACGACAGACTAAGTTCAAGGACAGAACTTTAAATTAATGAGGTTCTATATTGAAATAAAGGTAAAAGAGACTTGTGGATAGAGTGTTAATTCTGATATTTGTGTGAGAAAAACCAAGTGTGGCATTTTGAGCCAAATTTGAAGAAACTTTATTTCAATATTAAATACTGACCAAGTGGACATGGACGACCATCTCTGCCTGAAATTTTCTAGCTGAGTGGCCCCAAGACACACAATGCAGGTGCTTATAAAGACAAAACCCACAAGCCACAAACTTTCCCATGAAACTTTGTTCTTCCCTCCCTTCCTCCCTTCCTCCTTCCCTCCCTCTCTCCCTTTCCCTCCCTCTTTCTCTTTTCGGTTTTTTGAAACAGGATTTCTCTGTAGGTTTGGAGCCTGTCCTAGAACTGGCTTTGTAGACAAGGCTGGCCTGGAACTCACAGAAATCCTTCTACATCTGTCTCCCAGGCGCTGGGATTAAAGGCATTCACCGCCATTGCCCTACTGAGGTCTTGTTATTTATCAAGGATTGCAGCTCCCATCATTCCAGGGGGTTATCTGGTTCTTGGTGCAGGTGGGGTTTACGTGTTAATTTG